>NC_066579.1:244952771-245219023 GCF_024323335.1 Lathyrus oleraceus | reverse complement strand
GCTTGGGGAACCTCTGATGCTTGGCACTTAAGGACTTGCTGCTCTTTGAAGTGCTGTTGATACTTCCTTTTTAATTGCTTTGAAAAATTCTTGCTTTTATATGCTTTAAGAAAAAGATTTTGATTAAAATTTTAAATTTTCAAAATGATCATAATAAAATTTAAACTATTGGCTGAAGTAAGTAAGAGTAGAAATAATTGGATCAAAGCTCAACTTTATTTAATGGGATGGTAGTCTGTAAATGACAAGACTCCATAGATTTTACAAAGTTGAAAATGGTAATTTACATGGAAAAGGGTTACATTGAATACAAATGATCCTTAATCCTTCTACCAACTCTTGATATCCACTGTGCTCTTGACCGCTGCTGGGATGATGAATCGACATCAACCCTTGTGCTCAACAAAGTCTCTCCAAAATTGGACGATCCGCAGATTGCAGTTACTTGTCATAATCCCTAATTTTTGCATAAGTTTCCCCAAGGTGGGGTACTCAACTTATCGGGATATCTTTTCTGTTTTTTATGTCTCTAACTTTTGCCTGGATCGCCCTTTCGGGTTTTCAATCCACTGAGATGCTCTTTTTTTACCTAAATCGCCCTTTCGGGTTTTCAACTTAGAGAGTTGTTCTTTTCTTTTTAGACGAAGTATTTCTTGGCTGCATCTGCATTCACGGGACGAGTGAACTCTTCACCATCCATAGTTGTAAGAATCAAAGCACCGCCTAAAAAGGCTCTCTTGACAACATACAGGCCTTCATAATTAGGAATACATTTCCCCCTAGAATCTGGTTTGAACGATAGAATCTTCTTGAGCACAAGGTCACCTTCTCTAAACACACAAGGTCTGGCCTTCTTATCAAAAGCTTTATTCATCCTCTGCTGATATAACTGACCATGACACATGGCAGTCAATCTCTTCTCTTCTATCAAATTTAGCTGATTAAACCTGGTCCGACACCATTCATCCTCAGTCAACTTGGCTTCCATGAGCACATGCAATGAAGGAATCTCAACCTCTACGGGGAGCACTACTTCCATACCATACACAAGAGAAAAAGGGGTTGCCCCTTTCGAAGTGCGGACAGATGTATGATACCCATGCTAAGCAAATTGGAGCATCTCATGCCAATCCTTGTATGTTTCAACCATCTTCTGAATAATCTTCTTAATGTTCTTATTTGCAGCTTCAACAGCCCCATTCATCTTGGGTCTGTAGGGAGAAGAATTATGGTATGCAATCTTGAAGTCCTTACAAAAAGCTTCCACCATATTGTTATTCAAGTTCGATCCATTATCAGTAATGATCTTACTTGGAACACCATAACGGCATATGATCTGATTCTTGATAAACCTTACAATAACTTGCTTGGTTACATTCGCATACGATGCCACCTCAACCCATTTTGTGAAGTAGTAAATTGCCACCAAAATGAAATGATGTCCCTTCGAAGCTTTGGGTTCAATCATCCCACTTATATCAATTCCCCACATGGAGAAGGGCCATGGGGAAGAGATAACATTTAAAAGTGTCGGAGGAACATGAATCTTATCAACATAAATTTGACACTTGTGGCATTTCTTCCCAAATTTGCAACAGTCAGATTCCATTGTCAGCGAAATAGTAACCTGCTCGCAACATCTTCTTTGCCAATGCATGTCCATTGGAATGAGTACCAAAGGAACCTTCATGGACTTCGGTCATCAACAAGTCTGCTTCGTGTCTATCCACACATCTGAGCAGAATCATGTCGAAGTTTCTCTTGTACAATATATCACCATTCAAGTAGAAATTGTCGGCTAATCTTCTCAAAGTCTTCTTATCTTTTAAAGATGCCCCAGGCCGGTAAATCTGACGTTGGAGGAAACATTTGATATCGTAATACCACGGCTTCTCATCTTTGACCTCTTCCACAGAAAACACATGAGTTGGCCTATCAAGATGCATCACAGACAAGTTGGGAACTTCATTCCAATATTTCACTACAATCTTTGATGCCAATGTTGCAAGTGCATCTGCCATCCGATTTTCATCTCAAGGGATATGATGAAACTCAACCTTTGTAAAGAAAGTTGAAATCCTCCTCGCATAATCTCTATACCCCAATGCCATTTCCATATTGATTAACAGCTCCATCAAATACCATACCCCAAAGGAACCAGGTTCTGGACCTTCTTTAAGCAATGGTTCATCACAATCTTTCATTTTCAAGTACAAAATCTCTTCATCAGGAAAGTCATACTGCACTGACTGGTAATCTTCAATCGGTTGGTGAGCCAAATGGTCAGCCAAGATACTACCTTTGATTGCTTTCTGAGATCGGTATTCAATATCATACTCTGATAACAACATATGCCAATAGGAAATCCTCCAAGTTAAAGCAGGCTTCTCAAATATATACTTGATTGGATCCATTGTGGATATCAACCAAGTGGTATGATTCAACATATACTGACGCAAACGCTTAGCAACCCAAGCCAATGCGTAACAAAGTTTTTCAAGCATAGAATACCGAGTCTCACAGTCGGTGAACTTCTTACTGAGGTAGTAAATTGCAAATTCTTTCTTTCCAGTCTCAACTTGCTGACCTAGAACACAACCCATACTATCTTCGAGCATAGTCAGATACATGATCAACGGTCTTCCCTCAACAGGTGGAGACAAAATCGGAGGTTCAAGCAAATATTCTTTGATACTGTCAAAAGCTTTCTGGAAGTCTTCGGTCCAATCACAAGACTGATCTTTCCGAAGAAGCTTGAATATAGGCGCACATATGGCAGTCATGTGGGAAATGAATCTGGAAATATAATTCAAGCGACCGAGAAAACCTCTGACTTGCTTCTCTATTTTGGGCGTAGGCATCTCTTGTATTGCTTTGACCTTGGCAGGATCAACTTCAATATCCTTGTCACTGACAATAAAGCCCAACAACTTACCAGAACGAACACCAAAAGTACACTTATTGGGATTCAAGCGGAGTTTATATTTCCTCAAACGCTGGAATAACTTCAATAAATTCTCAACATTTAGCAATCATGTCATCGATATAAACTTCGGTCTCTTTATGCATCATATCATGAAAAAGAGTAGTCATTGCTCTCTGGTAAGTTGCACCAACATTCTTTAGACCGAAAGGCATCACTCTATAATAGAATGTTCCCTAAGGTGTAATGAATGTGGTCTTCTCCATATCTTAGGGTTCCATCTTGATCTGATTATATCCGGAAAATCCATCCATAAATGAAAAGACTTTGAATTTAGCAGTATTGTGTACCAACATATCAATGCGTGGCAGAGGGAAATCAACTTTCGGACTGGCTTTATTCAAATCTCTATAATCGACACACATGCAGACTTTTCCATCTTTCTTCGGCACAAGCACAATATTGGCCACCTATTGCGGATACTCAGCGGTCACAAGGAAACCAACGTCAATTTGCTTCTGCACTTCCTCTTTGATCTTTACAGCCATATCAGGATGCGTTCTTCTCAATTTCTTCTTGACTGGCGGGCGTTCTGGCTTTAACAGAAGTCTATGCTCCATAATCTCAGAATCTAAACCGGGCATGTCTTGATAGGTGCAAGCAAACACATCTGAATACTCTCGAAGAAGATCAATCAACCCCTTCTTGACATCTGGACACAGGCGATACCCAATCTTGACTTCCTTCACATCATCCTCGAAACCCAAGTTGACTAACTCAATCTGCTCTTCAAATGGTTGAATGGTCTTTTCATCTTGCTCAAGAAGATGACATGATTCATCACTCACTTTGTTGGTTCTATGTGTTGGCATCAATTTTGGTAAAACCTAGAGTTATCACAAGTTGTCGCGCGTGTTGTCTTGACATGTGATATCAGCTTCCTGCAGGATGTTTAAATATGGTTGTGCAGGATTTAGCTGAGATGTCAGACCCGATGTTAAGACATGTGTATACAGAACATTCAGTCTGAATGTTATGTATCTTAAGATTGCGCTTTTCATGCAAATCTGTGTGTGATTGATGTGGAGATTGAATGTGCCATTCAAGGAGTAATTTGATTTAAAACCAGATTGATTTATTTTCCAATAAGGGATGATCAACTATCATAAATAAGAAGATACGCAAGGAAAATAGATTTAGGGTTTTATGATGTCCAGGCCCATTCAAAAGCTTCTATTTAAAGGCCATGTAAAACCTGGTTTTAGCACACGAGAAACAAACGAATAGTGAGAGAGTTTAAGGGTTTTAGTCTTGTGTGAGCTTATGTATTGTAAGCCATTCATTCATCTTATTGATGATTGAATTGGACTGACTTTTGTGTTGTAATTTGTCCACTCTAAGCTTTGAAGCATGAGTGTGTATTTACTTGGTTGAAGATTTTAAGCAAGATCAAGTACGTGTTCTTGAAGAGTGTTTTCTTTCTATGTAATATTTGTTTTTATATCACTGCTGTGATTGAGGGGGAGTGAGTAGGGTCTCATATCTAAGAGTTCTTAGATAGAAGTCACACGAGTAGAGATTAGGTGAAAACACTGTAACTTGAAGTTGTTTATTGAGAGTCTTTGAGCTAATTTTGTTTAGTGGATTTCCTTCCTGGCTTGGTAGCCCCCAAACGTATGTGAGTTTGCCCCGAATTGCGTTAACAATTGCTTGTGTCACTTGCTCTATTGTTTCTTTGTCTTTTATCTTGTTTATATTTTAGTTGTTGTTCAAATATTAGTGTCGTGACATTACCTTCGACATCTCAAATCTGATACCAGAATTTCAATTGGTATCAGAGAAGGCATCCTGCTCTGGTTCTGGGTGAGATCTTGGGATGTTACTTTCTGGTACTATGGATAGAGACGGAGGATCTGTTCATAAACCACCAATTCTGGATGGATCAAACTATGACTACTAGAAACCTCGAATGGTAGCCTTCTTGAAATCTTTGGATAATAAGGCTTGGAAGGTTGTTCTAACAGGCTGGGAACATCCCTTCATTACTAAGGAAGGAGAAGTTACAACTGGTAAGAAGGCTGAGGAAGAATGGACCAAGGAGGAGGATGAACTAGCTCTTGGAAACTCTAAAGCATTGAATGCTATATTCAATGGGGTTGATAAGAACGTCTTCAGACTGGTGAGCGAATGTGAGGTGGCTAAAGATGCTTGGAATATTCTCAAAACCACTCATGAAGGTACCTCTAGAGTGAAGATGGCTAGATTGCAGTTGCTTACTACTAAGTTTGAGAATTTAAGGATGAAAGAAGATGAAAGTATTCATGACTTCCATATGAATATCCTTGAAATTGCTAATGCCTCAGGAGCCCTGGGTAAGAAGGTGTCAGATGAAAAACTTGTGAGAAAAATTCTCAGGTCACTTCCCAAGAGATTTTCCATGAAAGTGACAGCCATAGAAGAATCTCAAGACATCTTCAATATGAGAGTGGATGAGCTAATTGGATCCCTCCAAACATTCGAGTTGGGAATGAGTGATGGATCTGAAAAGAAAGCCAAAAGCATAACCTTTATGTCAAACACTGAAGAGAAAGAGGAAGACAGTGGTCAGGATACTGATGAAGATCTGGCAAATGATGTAGCATTATTGGGGAGACAATTCAACAAACTCCTGAAGAGGAAAGATGTAAGATCAAAGTATAATGTCAAGAACAACTCATTTGACATCAGTAGGTCCAATGATGCTGGAAGAAGAATAAAATCTGAAGAAAAATCCAAACAGGGCAAAGGAATTCAGTGCCATGAATATGAAGGGTATGGACACATTAGAGCTGAATGTTGGACCTACCTCAAGAAACAGAAGAAGAGTCTTGCTGCTACTTGGTCTGATGAAAGTGAAACAGAAGGAGAGTCTGCCAATCTTGTGACTGCCTTGACTGGAAGATGGGGTTCTGATGAAGACTCAAGTGATGATGAAGTATCCTTTGATGAATTAGCTACTACCTTCAGAAAGCTGTGTTACAGAAGTGAAGAAGTGTGTCAACAAGTGGAGAATCAGAAGAAATTGATAACCCAACTAGAGGATGAGAAGACATAACACTTAGAAACCATTTCTAAGTTGAAGATCGAAGCCGTGTTCCTGAACTCCAAACTGGATGAGATGACAAAGTATGTCAGAATGCTAAACAGTGGATCTGACACCTTAGACAAAATCCTCTAGGCTGGAAAGATGGCAGGAGACAAGTCTGGCCTTGGGTTCAATGAATCCACTCCTGAGAGTAGTCACACTGGTAGCAAACCAAAGATGTCGCATCAGGTGTGTCAACATCACAAGGAAAGACAACATAAAGGAAAACACCAAAGATGGAGATGTCATTATTGTGGGAAATTTGGCCACATAAAACCCTTATGCTTTAAGTTATATGGCTATCCTAGTCCAACTCATCATCAACCTAGACCCAAACACCACATACTTGTTAACAGAAAACAGTGGGTTCCTAGGGCTAGTGCTACTAACTTGATAGCTCACACTTCCTTCAGAGTTTTAGCCAAACCTCATGCCACCAGCTATGTGACTTTTGGTGATGGAGCAAAGGGTGAAATCAAGGGCATTGGAAAGCTAAACTGTCCTGGAGTCCCTAACCTTGATAATGTGCTGCTTGTTAAAGGATTGACTGCAAACCTGATCAGCATCAGTCAACTATGTGACCAAGGTCTAAATGTGAACTTCACAAAAGTTGAATGCTTGATTACTAATGGAAAAAATGAGGTGATCATGAAAGGAGTCAGGTCTAAGGACAACTGCTATATATGGAATTCTCAAGAAACTAGTTATTCATCAATGTGTACTCTAGCTAAAGAAGAAGAAGTGAAACTATGGCATCAAAAACTGGGTCATCTGCATCTTAAAGGAATGAAGAGGATTATATCTGTTGAAGTTGTCAGAGGAATCCCAAAATTAAAGATTGATGAAGGAAGAGTTTATGGTAAGTGTTAGATTGGAAAGAAGACAAAGATGTCACATCAGAAGATCAAACATGACAACACATCTAGAGTGCTAGAACTTCTCCACATGGACTTGATGGGACCTATGCAGGTGGAAAGTCTTGGTGGAAAAAGGTATGCTTATGTTGTGGTGGACGACTTCTCCAGATATACCTGGGTAAATTTTATAAGGGAAAAATTTGATGTGTTTGAGGTGTTCAAAGATCTTTGCCTAAGACTTCAAAGAGAAAAAGAGAGTCAGGTTATCAGAATCAGAAATGATCATGGGAAATAATTTGAGAATAATAAATTTGTTGAGTTCTGTTCATCTGAAGGAATTGGTCATGATTTCTCATCTCCTATTACCCCTCAGCAAAATGGTGTGGTACAAAGGAAAAATAGAACTCTCCAAGAATCTGCTAGAGCTATGATTCATTCTAAAAAGTTGCCTTACCATTTCTGGGCTGAAGCTCTGAACACGGTCTGCTATGTTCACAACAGAGTAACCTTGAAGAAAGGGACCCCAACCACTTTATATGAAGTTTGGAAGGGAAGAAGACCTACTGTCAAATACTTCCATGTGTTTGGTAGTAAATGTTATATCATGGCTGATCATGAACAAAGAAGAAAAATGGATCCCAAGAGTGATGAAGGAATATTTCTGGGTTACTCAACAAACAGCAAAGCATTTAGGGTTTTTAATTCCAGAACAAAAGTAATGATGGAATCTATTAATGTTGTTGTTGATGATCAAGAGACTTATGTCACAGACGATGTTGAAACATCTCTGAATGATGCCCCAAATGATCTCCTGGACAAAAGTAATGAGAGTGAATCCACTCAAGCTGATAAAATTAATAAGGGACTGTAAGACCCTAATTTTGACCCTAAGATCCCTCATGACATCATAACATTGCATTTACATTGCCTCAAGGATCATAAGCATTTTGGCTCCTTACCTTTGGTTGGGGATCTCTTGTGAGTTGGTTTGAGATCACCAAGCATGCTTGAATTTTATATTATTGCTTTTCTCATTTTTATTTACTAACCAAAAGCATAAAAATATGTCACTAACATCTCTTGTTTGTAGCTTGAGCAGTCACAAGGTCTAAACCTTCTAGGAGATCCTATGTGCATTGATATGGCCAAGAGAAGAAGAAAGCAAGCATGGCAATGGTTTCCAAAAGCTCCCATCCATCAAATATTACTCCCAAGTGTCTCAATTCATCAATTTGATCAAAATAAATCAAGGGGCTTGAGGCTTGTTTCCCAAGGAAACCGTAATTCATATGTTCATCAATTGTGCCTTGTTCATGAAGAAACCTTAACCCATGGGCAACTACAATCAAGAGAAGTTATTTAATTCATAATTTAATACATATTTGAACTTATTTGAGTGTCCTCAATCATCAATTCATCAAGATATGAGGTTTGGACTTGAGAAGTTGATCAGTCAATTCATCTAACTATTTTGAAATACACTGAGACCTAACTTTTGATGTGTTTGTTAAATGGAGATGACCCTAAGAGAACAAATGTTTTTAAGAACCATATGAACAACTTTCATGTTCATCAAAAATTGATTTGAAGCTTGGAAGGTTGTCATCCATTCCAAAACATTATAGGTCATTTTGACTAAAAGCCTAATTTTGGGTCAACTTCCCAAGGACATAACTCCTTCATTTTTCATGATTTTGAGGTGGGATAAAATGCACTGGAAAGCTTAAGATTTCTAATTCAAATGTTATGTTGAGCAAAATTTCAAAATCTCAAAAGAAATACATGTCATAATGCAAAACATTATAGGTCAATTTAGACCAAATGCATTGAAATGTGAAAAAGTCCAACTTCAAGTGCCCATAACGTCTTCATCAAAAATCCAAATGATGCAAAATTTAAGTCCAAATTGATTGCCTTGAAAATATCTACAACTTTTACTTTGAAGATTTTGTCATTTGGAGCATGCATCATTGAAACAGAAGGGCTTGAACTTTGGCCAATTTTGAAAATCTCACATATGCATGTCTTGCACCCCACACTTCATGTCCACTTTTCATCAATTTCCAAGTCCCAAATGGAGTTTTGATCAACATAACAAATGATCCTTATGAAATAAGCTTTCCAACCATTACTCATAAGGTGGTGTTTCCATTTTTGGCATAGCATTTTCGAAAGCTTGAACATAATAGTGCAATTTTGGAAAATCATTTAATTTGCATTACATGAGCTACTACCATCCAATCTGCACGTCCAATTTACATTCATCATCCATCAGCTTTCAGTTCCAGTTGGAATTGGGCCCTCCATGCGCCTGTGCAGGCCCATGCATGGAGGCCCTTTCCATTCATGCAAATTTGAAATCATGCATTCAGCATTGCCTTGCCTATAAATACAATGCCATAGCTTCATAATTCTTCAACCTTAAGGTGCCCCAATTGCTGCTAAATTGAAACCTCAGCCATCACTAAAGGAACTAGCTCACTTTTCTTCAAATTTTTCAGATGTGAACTTTGGTTTCATTGATCAATTTTCAGATCTTAAAGTTCCTAAACCTTCTTCTCTTTGATCTATAGTGTGGACTGTAAGCAATAACATCCAAGAATTGTGACTCAAAGCCCTGCAACTCAGAGTTTTACATCAACTGTTATTTTCTTAGAATCAACTTGTATAGTGCTTGTTTCTCATTGTTATTGTGTGATCTGAAGTCCTCTGCATAGAGGCAACATTGATGTGCTTTCAATTTTCAAAAATCATGAAGTTCATATGAACACCACAAATATTCCACTTCTGATTTCTTTAAATATAGAGATCTAGAATGGATTTTAGTGGTACAGGGGTGATGTACATCACCCCAGCTCTCGATTGATGCCTGGATCGTGCCATCTGGATAACATTTTTTCTCTGCAACTTTTGAGCTTGGTCGGAAGTTGGCCGGAGAAGACGGTGGCGCTGGTCACCATCCCTTCTCCAGATTAGATCTGAGTCGTCCACTACTTTTTCCATATTTAATCTCATTCATTCTTTGTTATGACTTTATTAATGACCATGTGTTACTCAGCTGACTAGCGTGTATGGTGAGCGTGCGCTCCTTGGCCACGTGATGATCCACGTCAATTAATAAGAGATCATCATACGGCTCACGTATTTCCTCATTTTTCTATTTTCTGATTTTTATTCTTTTATTTCTTTTAATTCCATTTTTCTTGAAAAATTCATATCTCTCTCATTATTGGTCCAAAAATTATGAGACCAATTTCATTTTTTTCCTTTTAATTTCTACTTTCTAAAAATGATTTTTAATTTTTTTTATTTTATTGTTTGATATGTTTTAGTAATTTTCTCTTTTCTGGTTAATTTTAATTCATTTAAAATAGTTTTTGATATCCAAAAAATACAAAAATATTTTTCCAACCTTTTTGAATGATGATAGATCTATGAAAAATATTCTCATCAATTTACTAATTGATTTGAGATTTATTTGAGATTTTAATTCAATTAGGTTATTTTTATGCATTTTTAATTGATTTAAAATAGTTTTTGACTTCTAAAAATGCTGAACTTTTTTTGTTAAACTTTGTTTGACCTTGTTGAACTTGGGATAATTCACTTGGACTTTTCAAAGTTGATTTGAAGTGAGTTTGAAGTTTGACCTTTATTTATTATTTTAATTCAAGTTTTATTTTAATGTTGAAAAATGCCAAAAATATTTTATTTGCTTCTTGACTTCTAATCTTCATCTTGCTTCTGTTTTATATTGTTTGACCTTGATCTTCTTTATCTTTGGTCAACACTTGTTGATTATCTCATTCCATTTCCATTAATGCACTTTAATTCTTCATCTTCTTCTTCTTCTCCTTTCTTTTCCTTTTTGATCAATGAGTTAAAGATTGGTGGTTAACATTGATACATGGAGGTTTAATCTTCCTTGATTCAAATCTAATTCATCTTGATCATGGATCAAGTGAATGGCTTTGCATTAAGGATAGGTTGCTTCCTAAATCATGCAAAGAACCTAAATCAATACAAGATCATTTTTCATCTTCTTTTTGGCATGGCAAGTTGTTGGAGTTTGATTCACTAATCAAAATCTCTAACTTGTGTTGTTGCCTACATTATTATTGACCGGCCTCAGATAGTTGTGACTTCTACATAAGTCCAATTATGATTGCTTAACATAGCGCTAAATTTGCCTTATGGCACACTAACTCTAACACTAACCATTAACCATTAACATTTAATTCTTGCTCATTACCTTTATGCAATTTACTATTCTTGTACATGTTTATGTTAATGCCATTTGCCTTTTGCTCACTTGAGCACATAATTGTGTATATATTATTGTGCTTGTGTTTTGTTTTGATTGTTGTGGACCAAATGCAAAAAATGGACAAACGGACTTAGTTTCTAGGACATTCCCTATGCAAAATTGGAGTAAAAAGACCTTGATGTTGAAGATGGATTAGAAGGACCAAATCTCTAGCTCACTCTTGTCCATTCTTGGTTTACTTCATAGAACTCTTTGATGTGTGTGCTTTTGTGCTAGGGATTCCTATGTGAGCCAAATTGAAGAATCATTGCCATGTTCATTCAAAGTGAAAGATACAAGAGCCATTGGGGATCTTCTAAGAGCTTGTTTGATTATGTTGATTACTTGAGCTTACAATTATTTTCCTTTAGTTATTAGGTTTGAGTTATCCTTGAGGTAGATGTAAGACTCACATATATCCTTAGTGATGGACAATGAGTCTTCCATGCTTATTATAGGGTTAGCCCCTCACTAGCATGTTGAAGCCATCCTCACATGGTGGATTTGTGGTTTTAGGTTGAGTTTTCTCCCTTGGATGACAAAAGACCTTAAGGATTTTGGACCAATTAATTCACCAACTCATTTTGAGATTTTTTACCCCGAACTACGAGGTTTTGATCCTAATCTTTTTTAAGATGGTACTTAGGCAATGGGTTTATCCATCCAAACACAAATTGGAATTAACTTGTATATTCTCTTCTTACCTCTTCAATCATGTTTGCACAAACAAATTTTAACAAAACACCAACCTTACAACAAATATGAAAAGGGCTCCCTATGAGTACCTAGGATGTTTTGGGTGCTTAAAACCTTCCCATTGCATAACCAACCCCCTTACCCCGATCTCTGACATTTTTACTAGTTTTTGATTTGATAAAACTCTTAGGTTTTTGTTCGCTTTCTAACCATTCCTTTGGATAAATAGAAGTGCGGTGGCGACTCGACTTGTATGGTTTACCTTGAATTTAGTCAATATCTCTAATGGTAACGAATACCCCGCAACAGAAAAGTGGCGACTCTGCTGGGGAATATTTGCCTAGTGGGTTTTGCCTACTTTTTATATTTTTTTGTATTGTATTGTATATTATGTTTGTGACATATTTTTTGTGCAATTTGGGATTACTGTATTGTATGTAATGATTGAATTGCTTGAATATTAATTCCTTGTATGCTTGGTGATCTTTATGAGATGAGTTCTATACCCGAACTCGAGTGCACTTAGGATAGGAGAATGGCATAGTCTTGTTGACTTGTGTGGAGTTATTCCTTAGCAAGTTGACTTACAAGTCCATTCACTTGGTGGAGGTCATGTTGGGATCAATAATGTCACACAAGTAGTTGTGGTTAGACATTACTCTTTCCAATATAGACCTTAGAAGCCAAGGACCTTAGTTTACCAAGCCCATCTTGGCCTATTTTTAGGATGTAGTGCGAAAGTCGTTCAAGTGTAAGATTTGATACGATTGTTACGCGATACTGCAATCATAAGAGTCTCTCTTGAGAATATTTTTGGAATACGAGCAGTCGTTTCTCCGATAATATCCTAAAGATGGGATGATGACTATGGAAACCTCTTGTAGAACATGTTTGGCAGGTTTAAGCCCTAGTACACTCCCTTTGGGTGGTTCTTAACCGAGACTCCACGCTAGTGACTTGCAATAAACCCTTGATTCGTGGTTGATCTGTTCTTGTATCCTTAATATCAATCGAACTTGGGTGTTGATAGGGTGTAAACCATAATCCACCAAAATGGATGACTGATATTAAGGATGACATGATCCATCCCATGACCTTTGTTTGATGTGCTTTGCTTGATCCTTGAGTGTGATTGTTGCATACATGCATTCATGCACCCATTTGCATCCATATCATTAACAATGAAAATTTCAAGGAACTTAAGAGGTCTATTTGCAAATTTTCAGACATGGAAAGACAAAGAAGGAATACGAAGAAGTACAATTTTAGACAACCCTACTTGAAAGAGCTAAGGAATTTGACATCCTATGTATAGGATCCCTTGGGTTTCAAGGCTCGTTATGGGAAGCTTCTATCTATTCTGACTACTCAAGTGGACGAAGGGTTGATGAGTGTATTGGTGCAGTTTTATGATCCCTTGTACCGTTGCTTCACATTTTTGGATTTTCAGCTTTTGCCCACGCTTGAGGAGTATGCCTACCTTGTGGGTATACCTATTCCAGTTGTTGTTCAGTGGCTTAGAGAGTGTTCCTACTTCTCAAGAGATAGCTGATATGTTGCATATAGATGAATCTCTGGTTGGTGCTCATATGACTACCAAGGGTGGAATTCAAGGTCTCCCTTCTGAGTTCCTCATCGCTCAAGCTACTTTATATGGGAAGGCCATGAGTGAGGATGCCTTTGAGGCCATATTTGTACTTCTCATCTATGGGTTAGTATTATTCCCCAACATCGACAAGTTTATGGATGTGAACGCTATTAGGATTTTCTCTACTCTTAAACCCGTTCCGACTTTGTTGGGTGACACTTACTTTTCTTTGCATATGAGGAATGCAAAGGGTGGTGGTACCATTGTATGATGTTTGCCTCTATTGTACAAGTGGTTTATTTCGCACTTGCCACAGACGGTCGCCTTTAAGGAGAACAAAGGATGTCTACGGTGGTCCAAGAGGCTTATGTCTCTCACTAATGATGATATCTTTTGGTACAACCGTGCATATGATGGTGTGCAGATTATCGACTCTTGTGGTGAATTCTCCAATGTGTCTCTTCTTGGTACATGTGGTGGGATTAACTACAATCCTATTTTAGCAAGTTGCCAGCTTGGGTTCCCCCTAAAGGATAAACCTAATAACATTCTGTTAGAGGATGTGTTCTTTTAGAAGGGTAAAGATCCCCAAGGCTTGAAGGGCAGGATGGTCTGTGCTTGGCGTAAGATCCATAGGAAGGGAAGGAAGGAGCTAGGCCCGAAGAACTGTATCGCCATGGAACCTTATACCTCTTGGGTTAGGAGGAGAGCTTCTGAGTACCTCATGCCTTACGAGTATCCGAGACCTACACCTTTGGTTATGGCTGGGCCTTCAACCCTCCCTAACCAAAGAGTAGAGGAGTTGAGAAATGAAGACCGTTCGTGTGCCTGGATCCGTGAACGAGAGGAATTGCTTCAGCAGATTAGGGAGAAGGGTGCTTTGATAGAGTTCCTTGAGCACCAGGTTATTGATGAGCCTGATGATGCATTGACTTCTCTACTTCCTCAGTCTTCCAAGTTTTGGAAAAGAAAGTATGATCGACTCGCCAAGGAGAAGGCAGATATGGAGGCAGCCTACGAGAGGGAGGTGAAGAGGCTTCGTGCAACTTATCTTACAGTGTCCAGAGCTTTAGACGATTGTTTCTAGGGTTCCATAGGATGTTCATTTTCCTTCTCTCTTGTATTGTATTTGGTTACCAAAACTGTACTTCTTTGGTGTAAAAAAATATTTCCAGATATTATTGATGTGATATTTCCATATGTGATAAATGTTTAATATTTCCAATGTTTGCAAATAGGACTCTAAGGTTCCTCTGATATAAAAATTAAATCATATGCATTGCATGCATCATGTGCATAAGCAGGTTTTGCTCAGGCTTCTTGTTCTATGGTCTAACTCTGTGTTCTTCATTTATTTTGAAGACAAGCTGACTCACCGGTACTACACCCGAGCCAACGTATCAAGACTAATTGATCATTTGAAGCAAGAGAACCGTGAACTCAAGAAGGAAGTAGCCAGATTGACTGCCCTGATGGAGTCATTCATGGCTGCCCAGAGCCAGTCGTCTCTGATGCCTTCAACTCCTCCCCAGAGGACAGTCATCTCTGAGATTGCTTCTTCAACCGTGCCTGCGGCCAGCGCCCACTTCGCACCAACAGCTATGCCAACCGGGTTTCCTTGGGGGATGCCTCCCAACTTCATTCCTGAGGGTCCTACACCCACCTTTGCTTCTCTGCCGGCATCTAGCCCGGTCCTTGCCGTCCCACCTCCTATCGTGCATACTATGCTCAGAGTAGACGACACCATCTACCATTCTGAGCTGTCTGAGGACCCATGTGTCTATGAAAAGATGGACGCTATGAATGATCAGTTTCTTGAGCTCCGCAAGGAATTGAAAACTCTCCGAGGAAAGGACCTCTTTGGCAAGTCTGCTGCTGAACTCTGCTTAGTCCCAAACGTCAAAATCCCTGTAAAATTCAAAGTGCCTGACTTTGAAAAGTACAAGGGAAATATTTTCCCTCTCAGCCACCTGGTTATGTATGCCAGGAAAATGTCGACTCAGACCGACAATGATCAACTTCTCATTCACTACTTCCAGGACAGTTTGTCCGGTGCTGCCCTAAGATTGTATATGGGCCTGGACAGCACGAACATCCAATCCTTCAACGACCTTGGCGAGGCCTTTGTCAAGCAATACAAATATAACATGGATATGACTCCCGATAGGGATCAATTGAGAGCCATGTCCCAGAAGGACAAGGAAACTTTTAAAGAGTATGCCCAGAGGTGGCGAGAATTAGCAGCACAGATTGTGCCCCCGCTGGAGGAGAAGGAAATGACCAAGATCTTTCTCAAGACCTTGAGCTCATTCTACTATGAGCGGGTGATTGCCAACGCTCCTTCTGACTTCATCAAGATGGTGAAAATGGGGATGCGTCTGGAAGAAGGAGTCCGGGAAGGGCGCCTGACCAGAGAAGAAGACTCTTCTTCTAAACGGTATGGGACGTTTGGAAAGAAGAAAGATGGCGAGGCACATGCTGTGACCTCCCATGCTAAATCTAGAAGACCCTCAGTAAGGAGGAAGACCGTGCGTCCTGCCGGTAACCAGCATCAGGTGGCTCACATAACACCTGTTTTCAGAGAGAATAAGCAATATCAGCATCACAACAACAATCAGCAACAACAACATCCGCAATATCAACAATAACAGCACCGTCCTCAACAACAGGCTTACCAACCTCGAAACAACAATCAAGCCAGTACAAGCTATGAGAGGAAGAGGGTCACCTTTGATCCTATTCCCCTGACCTATGCAGAATTGTATCCCTCTTTGATAGAGAGGAAATTGATTACTCCACGAGACCCACCGGCTATACCTACCAACCCTTAGTGGTGGTATAAGACCAAGGTTCAAGACCTTGTGAGATGTGGTATCCTGTGTTTCGAGGACGTAGGTCCTAATGTAAAGAAGAACCCATTGCCTGAGCATGGGAAATCCTTCGTCAACATGGTCCAGGGCTGCCCTGGTAAATACAAAGTCAAATATGTCAGCCATATTCGACAATCTCTGGTCGAGATGCACAGACTGTTGTGTGAGTACAGTCATTATGAGCACGACCACGATAGATGCCGAGTTTGCACTATCAATCAAAGAGGATGTCACCAAGTCCGCAAAGACATTCAAGAAATGCTGGATGAAGGAGTCATTGAGATACTTCAGAATCGAAATATTGATGAGAATGATGATGAAGTCAATGTAATATCTCCAGTATTTCGTATCCCTAAGCCCGTTGTCATCAAGTATGATGGTAGCAAGAAAAAGGCTTCTCCCTCTTCGATTATTAAACCAGTTGGCCCTGTGCCATACTCTTCTGAGAAGGCGGTTCCCTATCACTACAATGATGTGGCATTGGAGGATGGAAAGGAGGTGCCCCTACTCTCTACCTCTGTTGTTAATATTGCCGACGTCAGCGGCCTGACCCGTAGCGGTCGTGTTTTCTCGGCTCCACCGAAACCCCAAGCTGATGTTGGAATGGCAGATGTTGCTGATTATGCTGAACGCCCGGTTGGGACTGCTGTGAATGCTCTGAATCCGGCACTTGTTGCCGTTAAACCTGCCTCTGTTGTAAAAACTCCTGTCTCTGCTGGCCAGAGTGGCAATACGAAAGAAGGCTATGATGAGATGTTGAGGCTCATCAAAAGGAGTGAATACAACGTTGTAGATCAACTTCTACAGACGCCATCAAAGATCTCTGTTTTATCTTTGTTGATGAATTCAGAACCACACCGAGAGGCTCTGCAGAAGGTGTTGGATGTGGTGTATATAGATCATGATGTCATAATAGAACAATTTGACAGTATTGTTACAAACATCACCACTTGTAACAATTTGAGTTTTTGTGATGCTGATATCCTTGAGGAGGGAAGAGACCACAACTTGGCACTATACATCTCCATGAGCTGTAAGGATGATGCCATGTCCAATGTGTTGGTGGACACTAGATCGTCGTTGAATGTGTTGCCAAAGTCCACTCTTTCTAAATTGTCATATCAGGGGCCTCCCATGAGGCAGAGTGGAGTAGTGGTTAAAGCTTTCGATGGGTCCTGTAAAACTGTGATTGGAGAGGTTGAGCTCCTAGTCAAGATTGGACCAAGTGATTTCCAGATCACCTTCCAGGTTATGGATATTCACCCATCGTATAGTTGTCTATTGGGCAGACCATGGATTCACGAGGCAGGCGCCGTGACATCCACCCTACACCAAAAAATTGAAGTTTGTCAAAAACAAGAAGCTGGTGGTTATAGGGGGGGAAAAGGCTCTCCTGGTTAGCCATTTGTCTTCCTTTTCTTACATAGATGCTGAGGATGAAGTTGGAACGTCGTTCCAAGCTTTATCTATTGCGGAGCCTACTAAGAAAGGAACTTATTCATTTGCGTCCTATAAAGATGCTAAGTTGGCCATTGAGCATGGTACAACTACTGGATTGGAGCAAATGATCAAGCTGGAAGACAATAAATCCCGGGCTGACATAGGGTATTCTTCTGGCATTTTCAACAAGCATGGGTTGTTCAAGAGTGGTGGATTCATCCACACTGGTCAAGATGAGGAAGTTTCTGCTATTGTGGAAGAGGATGCAAAGGAAGATTCTGGAAACTTTGTCATCCCTAGAGGGGTCTGCAATAATTGGGTCGCTGTTGATGTTCCAACAGTTATCCATAAGTCAAAGTAATGTTCATTGTGTTTAAAAAACCCTTCTCCCATGCCAAAAGGAGGAGTGATGACATTGTTGGCTCATAAAAACAATGATATTTTCATTCAATAAATTCATGTTAAATGTTTGTTTTCCAATTATTTTCACTTTTTGCTTTTTGCATGAAATTGGTGATCACATAAAACCCTAAAAAATAGAATAAAATCAATCTTTTCATCTGCATAATGATTTGCCTTGTTTGAATTCTAAAATCTCTTTATATCCAAAATCATTATGCAGGTTGATCAAACCCATTGAACATAATGATCCAACACCATCTCCCAACTTTGAGTTCCCTGTATTTGGGGCCGAAGAAGATGATGTTAAAGAGATTCCTGACGAGATTACCCGTCTACTCGAGCACGAAGAGAAGATCATTCAGCCGCATCTTGAGAATCTGGAAACAATCAACTTAGGGTCTGAAAATTGTGTGCGAGAAGTGAAGATTGGGGCACTCCTGGAAGAATCTGTTAAGAAGGGGTTGATTGAGTTGCTACGAGAATACGTCGACGTATTCGCCTGGTCATATGAAGACATGCCTGGTCTGGATACTGATATCGTGCAACATTTCCTGCCTTTGAGCCCTGAGTGTGTGCCTGTAAAGCAGAAGCTCAGAAGAACTCATCCTGATATGGCAGTGAAAATCAAAGAGGAAGTTCAGAAGCAAATTGATGCGGGGTTTCTGGTGACTTCTACATATCCTCAATGGGTAGCTAATATTGTGCCCGTGCCTAAGAAAGATGGAAAAGTTCGGATGTGTGTGGACTATAGAGACTTGAATAAAGCTAGTCCGAAAGATGATTTCCCTCTACCACATATTGATATGTTGGTAGATAATACAGCTAAATTCAATGTCTTCTCGTTTATGGACGGATTTTCCAGATATAATCAGATTAAAATGGCACCCGAGGATATGGAGAAGACAACATTCATCACACCTTGGGGAACATTCTGTTATCGAGTGATGCCCTTTGGTTTGAAGAACGCCGGAGCCACGTATCAACGAGCTATGACTACCTTGTTTCATGATATGATGCACAAGGAGATCGAGGTATATGTTGATGATATGATTGCGAAGTCAAGAACGGAAGTTGAGCATGTAGAGCACTTGTTAAAGCCTTTTCAGCGATTGAGGAAGTATAAACTTCGTCTGAATCCTAACAAGTGTACATTTGGAGTCCGTTCTGGCAAGTTATTGGGCTTTATTGTCAGCGAGAGAGGCATTGAGGTTGATCCCGCCAAGGTCAAAGCAATATAAGAGTTGCCTGCGCCCAAAATTGAGAAGCAAGTCCGAGGTTTTCTTGGCCGCTTAAATTATATTTCCAGATTCATATCCCACATGACTGCCACATGTGCGCCGATATTCAAGCTCCTTCGGAAAGATCAGTCTCATGATTGGACCGAGGATTGCCAAAAAGCCTTTGACAGTGTCAAAGAGTATTTCTCCGAGCCTCCGATTCTGTCTCCACCTGTGGAAGGGAGACCCTTGATTATGTATCTGACAGTTCTTGAAGACTCAATGGGTTGTGTCTTTGGTCAGGAAGATGAAACAGGGAAGAAAGAATATGCTATCTACTAGCTAAGTAAAAATTTCACTGAGTGTGAGTCTCGATACTCGATGCTGGAGAAAACATGTTGTGCTTTGGCTTGGGCCACTAAGCACTTACGCCAGTATATGTTGAATCATACGACTTGGTTGATATCCAAAATGGATCCAATCAAGTATATCTTTGATAAGCCTGCTCTAACCGGGAGGATTTCCCGTTGGCAGATGTTGTTATCTGAGTATGATATTGAGTATCGAGCTCAGAAGGCTATAAAAGGTAGTATCTTGGCTGACCACTTGGCACATCAACCAATTGAGGATAATCAGTCAGTTCAGCATGACTTCCCAGATGAGGAGATTCTGTATTTGAAAATGAAAGATTGCGATGAGCCTACGCTCGACGAAGGGCCAGAGCCTGGTTCCCGATGGAGCATGGTGTTTGATGGCGCTGTAAATCAATATGGAAATGGTATTGGGGCAATGATTATTACTCCTCAGGGAACACATTTTCCTTTTACAGCAAGGCTAACTTTCAAATGCACGAATAATATGGTTGAGTATGAGGCCTGTATCATGGGATTGGAAGAGTGTATTGATCTTAGGATCAAGCATCTTGATGTTTATGGTGATTCGGCCCTTGTTGTTAATCAGATTAAAGGTGAGTGGGAGACGAATCAGCCAGATAAGATCATTACTGATAATGGATCTAACTTGAACAATAAGATGATGAAGGAATTGTGTAGCGAGTTCAAGATTGCACATCATAATTCTTCTCCTTATAGACCCAAGATGAATGGGGTTGTTGAAGCCGCTAATAAGAATATCAAGAAGATTATCCAGAAGATGGTTGTTACGTACAAAGATTGGCATGAGATGCTGCCATTTGCCTTGCATGGGTATCGTACATTTGTCCGCACTTCAACAGGGGCAACCCCTTTCTCTCTTGTTTACGTCATGGAGGTTGTGCTCCCAGTAGAGGTGGAGATCCCATCAATGAGGGTCTTGATGGAGGCCAAGTTGACTGATGCTGAATGGGTTCAGAGTCGTTATGACCAACTGCATTTGATAGAAGAAAAGAGATTGACTGCCATGTGCCATGGACAGTTATATCAGCAAAGGATGAAGAAAGCCTTTGATAAGAAGGTCAAACCTCCTGCGTTCCGAGAAGGTGACCTTGTGCTCAAGAAAGTTTTGTCTTTCGCGCCCGATTCCAGGGGCAAGTGGACTCCAAACTATGAAGGTCCATATGTTGTTAAGAGAGCCTTTTCAGGCGGTGCTTTGATACTTACAACTATGGATGGGGAGGATTTCACTCGTCCTGTAAATTCAGATGCAGTCAAGAAATACTTCGCCTAAAATAAAAACAGAATAGCTCGCTAAGTTGAAAACCCGAAAGGGCGGCTTAGGAAAAAATGAGCGTCTTAGTGGATTGAAAACCCGAAAGGGCG
Source organism: Lathyrus oleraceus (assembly GCF_024323335.1). NCBI lineage: Eukaryota > Viridiplantae > Streptophyta > Magnoliopsida > Fabales > Fabaceae > Lathyrus > Lathyrus oleraceus. The sequence goes on along the minus strand of NC_066579.1, from coordinate 245,197,843 downwards.
ATCCAGGAAAAAGTTAGAGACATAAAAAATGAATATGTATCCCGCTAGATTGAACACCTCACCTTGGGGCAATCTAGGCAAAAATTAGGGATTTGGCAAGTAACGGCATCCTGACAAGACTTTGTTCTACAAGTTGTCATCGGTCAAAGATTCTCGGTCAGTCATCATCAACTGAAGCTTCAAATACATTGGATTCAGAGTTGGTGGAGAAATGGTCATTATGTTCAATGTAGCCATTTTCCAGTATATATCACCAATTTCAAATTTGTAAAGATCCATGGAGTCTTGCCATTTGCAGACTACCATTCCATCAAATAAATTTGAGCCTTTATCCAAATCTTTGCACTCTTATTTGTTTCTATTCAACAAATTTTTTGCATGTTTTAATTGAGAAATATCATCGTTTTAAATAAATAAAATTTTCATAAATTGTTTTTAAACAAAGTGAACATTCACAATAACAAAAGGATACTTGGGATGTCTTCAGTGCTCTCCCAAGGATGGTATGATTCCCAAAAGGGTAAGACATTGGCTCATATTCTCGGCATACTTGTATCCTCTTCATTATCTTCCAGGTTGTCTCCTCCGCAAGCACAAAAGAAAGTTGTACATCACACCAAATCCCAGGGAGTTTGAGAGTTCTGGGTGATCTCAATCTCCTAGATCCACATTGAGTCTGGATTTAGCATTTGTGTTATCAATTATATGGTTGTCATCCCTTGTGTGGATTGACCTAAAATCCCTTATATATTGATAAATTGAATATGCCAATCTTTCTGAAGGAGTCAGTTTCCCCTCACTTCAAGTAAGAATTTCCCCTCAGAGTGAGCAGGAAATCCCTGACATAAGTGGAGTTTTCATCAAACTTGGTTTGTAGCTTTTCCTTTGTGGACCTGTCTGCTTTTGATCTCCAGCAATTTTGCTCCTCGACCATCCTCAGCAGGGTTGATCCCACTTTTACTCCCCAGTATGGTCACCATCAGGATGTCTCCAGCAGTCGCCTACGCGGTCATTAGCAGTACTTCCCTAGTGGAATTGTCTGATCAGAACCCGTTTGGGGTTTCCTCCCGAGCAGAGTGATTGATGAAATTGTTTATCCTTCCTTCCTCAGGGGAGTGGTGTCCTTTCCGCCTCGGCAGATGTTGATTTCTTCAGCAGTGAAAGACATGTGGTGACATTGGGACCTTCTGATTGGTGGTTGTTTCCCACAGAGTTCCATCTTCCCCCCTGATAATTTCCCCAGTAGAGTTGCTTCTACGACGGATGTATCTGTGTGTTGATCCTGTCCCCAGCTGGAGTGACTGATTCTCCTTACATGCAGAGATCTTTGTTTCTTGGTATCTTTTGCCCCCATCAGATTTGGATGTTCTCCAGTGGGCCTGGCTTTCTCTTTTGAGATGTAGTACCAAATACTCGTCCATGGATTCTTGGACCTGTTTGTGTTAGATATGTCTGTTTGTCAGCATTCATCATACATAAACCACGCATATACATGCATAAGCTTGACATCCATATATTCATGTTGCATTCTTTGCCATATATCTTTGTTCGTTGTCTCCTGCTATTTGGTGATACATATTTCTCCAAGCAGATATTTGTGTCTGATCTCCCCACGTAGAGTCAGCCCTATAGGCAGAAAGCGTCTATCCCTTCTTCCACATTCTCCACTGAGTTACGCCCTCGTGGATGATTGTTGTTTCTGTCTCCTCCTAACACATATATTGGGATGGAGTTCCCCCTGAGTTATATCATCATGGGGTTGAGTTTTGTTTCATCGTGCCTCTCTAGTTTGTTCCTAGATTGACTCCTCGTGATTTTCCCTGCACTTCCCCGTGGTTTAGATGAATGATTGCTCAGTAACCAGTAATTGTCCATCTTTTCCCAAGCGGAGCTTCCGTGGCCTTCTATCCAGTAACCAGTAGTTATAAGTCCTATTTCTGTGGTTTTCTACCCTTATACTGGTAGGTGTAAACCCCGTTTTATCTCCTTGCGGAGTTAACCTTATTTTGTTCATCATAACCGATGGCAGTTACTCTTCCGTGGTTTTCTACCCAGTATCCGATAGATGTAATCCCCTCTTTGACGGTTATCTTTATCCAATATTCGGTATTGATATTCCTTCACTTCTTTAAGTGTATCTCCCAGTAACCGGTGATATATCTCTCGAATCATTGCCTTTGTCAATGTATCCCCAATGGATCATCTCTCATTTTACCCTTGGTTGGTAATGATTGTTTCTCCTTCGGATTGGTCATCATTTTATATCTTCGGTATCCCAATGTCCTTTCCTTTTGGTCGATTTATCCTTTATTAACCTAGTAACCGGTTGTGGATAATCTTCCATGCGAGCATGTTATCTACGTTCTGACGGTAATAGATAATATATCTCATGCGCTCTTTGGTCGAAGTCTCTTGTTCTTCCCCAGTCGAGTAAGATTCGTATCCCCTTTGTGGATACAAATGCCCATCCTGTAATTGAGTTTGCTTTTTAGCCCTCCTTTAGGATGATGAGTGTCTTGGAAATATTCCCCCAATTCACGCTTGGTCGGTCACCTATTATATGCCCAGTAACCGGCATCCCTGGTGTTCCTTCCTTTCTGCTCCCTATTATGACTTTTTGTCCCCTGTGGAGTCAGATCTCTTGAGTCGAAATATACCTTTTTTAGGTCTTCCTCAGATGATTTTGGATGTTTGATATCGTTCACCCTCATACCGGTCTTAGATATTCACTCTCCACGAGCGTCTTGTTCTCTCGCCCTTATACCGGTGTTTTGATCACATGTCTCCTTGAGCTTATTACCCGATAGCCGTTAATACCTCATTCTGTTGTTTCCTCAGAGGAGTCCTGTTTGGACATTCCCCAGTTAAGTCCCTTAGTGGATTTTCCCCATCTGAGTCCGGATTTTCATCTGAAGTATCCTTTGTGGATAGTTTCGCTGTATTGGCATATTCCCCAATATATGCATCTTTGAGTCAGCTTGAGTCCTTCCATTGATTTATTTTCATGGAATTCCTCCCATGTCTCGGCCAGTCTCAAGTCGTGACCTGCTCACGCATTTTATTCCCTCTCCTATCCCCACTAGAGTCCCCAGAGTCTCTGTCCCATTGAGTACATTACTCATATGGATTGACAGTTTCTCCCGATTTCTTTTCTTCTTTGTGGGCACATATCTCCATAGAGTACTACCTTTTGCATACATACATTCGCATCATGAGGTCTCTTAGGGACCAAAATTCGTCTCTTTCTTATTATTTAAGCCCATTCTACCTCGTCGAGACAAAGATTTTAACCTTCATATCTCCGGCTAGAATGACCTTAAATAGGGGCATCTGTAAGACCCTAATTTTGACCCTAAGATCCCTCATGACATCATAACATTGCATTTACATTGCCTCAAGGATCATAAGCATCTTGGCTCCTTACCTTTGGTTGGGGATCTCTTGTGAGTTGGTTTGAGATCACCAAGCATGCTTGAATTATATATTATTGCTTTTCTCACTTTTATTTACTAACCAAAAGCACAAAAATATGTCACTAACATCTCTTGTTTGTAGCTTGAGCAGTCACAAGGTCTAAAGCTTCTAGGAGATCCTATGTGCATTGATATGGATAAGAGAAGAAGAAAGAAAGCATGGAAATGGTTCCCAAAAGATCTCATCCATCAAATATTCCTCCCAAGTGTCTCAATTCATCATTTTGATCAAAACAAATTAAGGGGCTTGAGGCTTGTTTCCCAAGGAAACCCTAATTCATTTGTTCATCAACTATGCCTTGTTCATGAAGCAACCTCAACCCATGGGCAAATAAAATCAAGGGAAGTTCTTTAATTCATTATTTAATGCATATTTGAACTTATTTGAGTGTCCTCAATCATCAATTCATTAAGATATGAGGTTTGAACTTGAGAAGTTGATCAGTCAATTCATTTGACTATTTTGAAATACACTTAGACCTAACTTTTGATGTGTTTGTCCAATGGAGATGACCACAAGAGAAACAATGTTCTTAAGAACCATATGAACAACTTTCATGTTCATCAAAAATTGATTTGAAGCTTGGAAGGTCATCATCCATTCCAAAATATTATAGGTCATTTTGACTAAAACCCTAATTTTAGGTCAACTTCCCAAGGACATAACTCCTTCATTTTTCATGATTTTGAGGTGGGATCAAATGCATTGGAAAGATTAAGATGTCTAATTCAAATGTTATGTTGAGAAAAATTTCAAAATCTCAAAATAAATACATGTGATAATGCAAAACATTATAGGTCACTTTAGACCAAATGCATTGAAATGTGAAAAAGTCCAACTTCAAGTGCCCATAACGTCTTCATCCAAAATCCAAATGATGCAAACTTTAAGTCCAAATGTATTGCCTTGAAAAGATCTACAACTTTGGTGTTTAAGATTTTGTCATATGGAGCTTTCATCATTGAAACATAAGGGCTTAAACTTTGGCCAATTTTGAAAATCTCACATATGCATGTCTTGCACCCCACACTTCATGTCCATTTTTCAGCAATTTCCAAGGCCCAAATGGAGTTTTGATCAACATAACAAATGATCCTTATGCAATAAGCTTTTCAACCATTACTCACAAGGTGGTGTTTCCATTTTTGGCATAGCATTTTCGAAAGCTTGAACATAATAGTGCAATTTTGGAAAATCATTTAATTTGCATTACATGAGCTACTACCATCCAATCTGCACGTCGAATTTACTTTCATCATGCATCAACTTTCAATTCTAGTTGGAATTGGGCCCTCCATGCGCCTGTACAGGCCCATGCATGGAGGCCCTTTCCATTCATGCAAATTTGAAATCATGCATTCAACATTGCCTTTCCTATAAATACAATGCCATAGCTTCATAATTCTTCAACCTTAAGGCGCCCCAATTGCTACTAAACTGAAACCTCGGCCATCACTAAAGGAACTAGCTCACTTTTCTTCAAATTTTTCAGATCTGAACTTTGGTTTCATTGATTAATTTTCAAATCTTAAAGTTCCTAAACCTTATTCTCCTTGATCTATAGTGTGGACTATAAGCAATAACATCCAAGAATTGTGACTTAAAGCCCTGCAAATCAGAGGTTTACATCAACTGTTATTTTCTTCGAATCAACTTGTATAGTGTTTGTTTCTCATTGTTATTGTGTGATCTGAAGTCCTCTGCATAGAGGCAATATTGTTGTGCTTTCAATTTTTAAAAATCATGAAGTTCATATGAACACCACAGATCTTCCACTTCTAATTTCTTTCAATATAGAGATCTAGAATGGATTTGAGTGGTACAGGGGTGATGTACATCACCCCGGCTCTCGATTGATGCCTGGATCGTGCCATTTGGATAACATTTTTTCTCTGCAACTTTTGAGCTTGGCCGGAAGTTGGCCGGAGAAGACGGTGGCGCTGGTCACCGTCCCTTCTCCAGATTAGGTCTGAGCCGTCCACTGCTTTTTCCATATTTGATCTCATCCATTCTTTATTATGACTTTATTAATAGCCATGTGTTACTCAGCTGACTAGCGTGTATGGTGAGTGTGCGCTCCTTGGCCACATGATGATCCATGTCAATTAATGAGAGATCATCAGACGGCTCACTCATTTCCTTATTTTTCTATTTTCTTATTTTTATTCTTTTATTTCTTTTAATTCTATTTTTCTTCAAAAATTCATATCTCTCTCATTATTGGTCCAAAAATTATGAGACCAATTTCATTTTTTCCTTTTAATTTCTACTTTCTAAAAATGATTTCTAATTTTTTTTATTATATCATTTGATATTTTTTAGTAATTTTCTCTTTTCTGGTTATTTTTAATTCATTTAAAATACTTTTTGATATCCAAAAAGTACAAAAATATTTTTCCAACCTTTTTTAGTAATTGATTTGAGATTTTTAATTCAATTAGGTTATTTTTATGCATTTTTAATTGATTTAAAATAGTTTTTGACTTCTAAAAATGCTGAAATTTTTTGTCAAACTTTGTTTGACCTTGTTGAACTTGGGATAATTCACTTGGACTTTTCAAAGTTGATTTGAAGTGAGTTTGAAGTTTGACCTTTCTTTATTATTTTAATTCAAGTTTTATTTTAATGTTGAAAAATGCCAAAAATATTTTATTTGCTTCTTGACTTCTAATCTTCATCTTGCTTCTGTTTTATATTGTTTGACCTTGATCTTCTTTATCTTTGGTCAACACTTGTTGATTATCTCATTCCATTTCCATTAATTCACTTTAATTCTTCATCTTCTTCTTCTTCTCCTTTCTTTTCCTTTTTGATCAATGAGTTAAAGGTGGGTGGTTAGCATTGATACATGGAGTTTTAATCTTCCTTGATTCAAATCTAATTCATATTGATCATGGATCAAGTGAATGACTTTGCATTAATGATAGGTTGCTTCCTAAATCATGCAAAGAACCTAAATCAATACAAGATCATTTTTCATCTTCTTTTTGGCATGGCAAGTTGTTGGAGTTTGATTCACTAATCAAAATCTCTAACTTGTGTTGTTGCCTACATTATTATTGACTGACCTCAGATAGTTGTCACTCCTACATAAGTCTAATTACGATTGCTTAACATAGCGCTAAATTTCCCTTATGGCACACTAACTCTAACACTAACCATTAACCATTAACATTTAATTCTTTCTCTTTACCTTTATGCAATTTACTATTCTTGTACATATTATTCATCTGTTTTGCTCTTTGCTCACTTGAGCACATGTTTATGTTAATGCCATTTTCCTTTTGCTCACTTGAGCACATAATTGTGTATATATTATTGTGCTTGTATTTTGTTTTGATTGTTGTGGACCAAATGCAAAAAATGGACAAATGGACTTAGTTTCTAGGATATTCCCTATGCAAAATTGGAGTAAAAGGACCTTGATGTTGAAGATGGATTAGAAGGACCAAATCTCTAACTCACTCTTGTCCATTCTTGATTTACTTTATAGAACTCTTTGATGTGTGTGCTTTTGTGCTAGGGAACCCTATGTGAGCCAAATTGAAGAATCATTGCCATGTTCATTCAAAGTGAAAGATACAAGAGCCATTGGGGATCTTCTAAGAGCTTGTTTGATTATGTTGATTGCTTGAGCTTACAATTATTTTGCTTGCATATTCCAAAGGATGAGAGCTACTTGGATCATCAATATGGTCTCAAGAGAGGAACTCCATTTGTGGTCTTGTTTCTTATCCTTCATCTCTTGTATGATTAGGATTTTAGCCATTCTTCTTCTTCCCTCCACTCTAACCCAAGCCAAAACTTTTGTGCAAACCTTTTACACTTGTTTTCAAACATTAGAAACCTAAGCCTTATGATTTTGATTTTCAAACTTTCTTTTCATAACACTTATTTTGAATTGAATCTTTAAGTCAACTTTGACCATATTTTATAAATACTTTTCAATGGTAAATATAACTCATTCAAATGTTTTGTGGTTTCAATGACCACTTTCTTATCAAAAAACTTTTCATAACCTTTAGTTATTAGGTTTGAGTTATCCTTGAGGTAGATGTAAGACTCACCTATATCCTTAGTGATGGACAATGAGTCTTCCATGCTTATTATAGGGTTAACCCCTCACTAGCATGTTGAAGCCATCCTCACATGGTGGATTTGTGGTTTTAGGTTGAGTTTTCTCCCTTGGATGACAGAAGACCTTAAGGATTTTGGACCAATTAATTCACCAACTCATTTTGAGATTTTTTACCCCAAACTACGAGGTTTTGATCCTAATCTTTTTAAAGATGGTACATAGGCAATGGGTTTATCCATCCAAACACAAATTGGAATTAACTTGTATATTCTCTTCTCACCTCTTCTATCATGTTTGCACAAACAAATTTTCACAAAACACCAACCTTACAACAAATGTGAAAAGGGCTCCCTAGGAGTACCTAGGATGTTTTGGGTGCTTAAAACCTTCCCATTGCATAACCAACCCCCTTACCCCGATCTCTGACATTTTTACTAGTTTTTGATTTGATAAAACTCTTAGGTTTTTGTTCGCTTTCTAACCATTCCTTTGGATAAATAGAAGTGTGGTGGCGACTCAACTTGTATGGTTTACCTTGGATTTAGTCAATATCTCTAATGGTAACGAATGCCCCGCTATAGGGACCCTCTATCAGAATTCAGAAGGATCATCCGAAAGATCTCATTATAGGAGACCCAAATAAAGGGGTCACCACTAGATCAAGGGAAGTGATCTCACATGGCTGCTTTGTATCCAAGATTGAGCCCAAGAATGTCAAAGAATCCTTAATTGATGAATTCTTGATCAATGCCATCCAGGAAGAGTTAGGCCAATTCAAGAGAAATGAAGTGTGGGAATTGGTTCCAAGACCTTTAGGAATAAATTTTATTGGAAGAAAGTGGGTTTACAAGAATAAATCTGATGACAAAGGGGTGGTTACTAAAAATAAAGCAATATTGGTAGCACAAGGATACACTCAAGTTGAAGGAGTTGACTTTGATGAAACGTTTGCCCATATAGCTTGCCTGGAGTCCATTAGATTACTGCTCGGAGTGGCATGTATTCTGAAGTTTAAACTGTTCCAAATGGATGTGAAAAGTGCCTTCTTAAATGGTTACTTAAATGAGGAAGTGTATGTTGAACAACCTAAAGGGTTTACAGACCCAAATCTTCCAAGGAATGTGTATAAGTTGAGGAAAGCTCTTTATGGGTTGAAACAAGCTCCTAGAGCTTGGTATGATAGACTCACAGTGTTTCTCATTGACAATGGATATAGGAAGGGAGGCATTGATAAGACCTTATTTGTCAAAAATGAAGGAGGAAAACTCATGGTGGCTCAAATATATGTGGATGATATTGTGTTTGGTAGGATGTCAAATAAGATGGTTCAACATTTTGTTGAACAAATGCAGTCGGAATTTGATAAGACCTTATTGTATTGGATGATATTGCTGATAAAAACAGCAAGGAATTTTTTAAAGTTTTTGTCAGACGTAAGTGTATCACATTTTCTCCCACTGTCATTAACAAGTTTCTGGGAAGAGGTATAGAGGGTGCATGTGAATTGGAAGCTACAGACAATGAGGTCTGTAGAGAAATTACAACAAGGAAGGTGAAGGAGTGGCCTAGTAAAAAGTATTTTCCTGCTAGGGTGCCTAATTGGGTGCCTACCAACCACATTTCCACAATTTCGAATACCCTTGGAAGATTTATCTTTGCTGTTGGAACCAAGCTAAAATTTGATTATGGTAGATTTATGTTTGAACAAATTGTCAAGCATGCTTTTACTAATGCAATAAAGCTGCCTATAGCCTTTCCCTCAATGATTTGTGGGATTATCCTGAGTCAACACCTTGGGATTCTGAGTACCAATGACCTACCAAGTAGAAGAAAACATGCTCTATCAGTACACTATAAACTGTTTGAAGGTAGTCATGTCGAAGACATTGTCATGACATCTGTTGTGAAAAAGCCAGCTTCAAAAGATGGACTTATTGCTGAGCTGAAGGAAATGTGTAAAGAGTTAGGTGTAGGAATAAGGGTAGCAACAGCTAGGAAAGAATCGTTGGAAGCCATGATTGCAAGCTTGGAGCAAGCTGAAGGTGAGAATATTGAATAGGCTAAGGAAGTTGAATCCCAAACCTCTAGTGAAAGGTCTTCAACTAAAGATGAGACAAGTGGCAATTCTGTTTATGATGCTGATGAAGCTGCAAGCTCAAGCTCCTCTGATTAGCTCTTTTGAAGTTGGCCCCCATTCATGTGATGATGTTTTTTCTTTGTTGTGTTGATGGATGTTCTGTTTTTTTTTTGCAGTTATGTTCTGCTGCTTTGATATGTATTTTTCTGGATTTTTAGATGTGTATCTCAGCTTGTTTAAAGGTGTGTATGTACTTGGCTCAGTAACACTTAACTTTTGACATTCTGATTGTTTGACTGAATAGACATTTATTTTGTCTCTTTGGTCTCTTTTGGCTAAAAAGGGGGAGAACTAGCTAAAGTAGCTATATGATGCTATACTATATGCTATGCTATAGATGATGTTACAGATGATGTTGGAGATGATGGGGAAGTGTTCTGCATGTTACAGATGATGTTAGAGATGATGTTAGTTGGGGAAGTGTTCTGTCTGTGTAAACCAGACTGGTGCTAGCTGAAGGGGGCGGTGGTGTGTTCTGAGCACAAGCGCATGTGTCTTTACTATGTGTTTACTAGTTTATATTTTTGCTAGTATTGTGTGCATGTTTACTTCTGTTGCTGAACTGATACCATGATTATTTTCTTGTGAAACGTATGATCTGATGTATGTTTTAGCCAAAATTTTCCAAAGGGGGAGTTTGTTGGTTCTATGTGTTGGCATCAATTTTGGTAAAACCTAGAATTATCACAAGTTGTCACGCGTGTTGTCTTGACATGTGATATCAGCTTCCTGCAGGATGTTTAAATATGGTTGTGCAGGATTTAACGGAGATGTCAGACCCGATGTTAAGACATGTGTATACAGAATATTCAGTCTGAATGTTATGTATCTTAAGATTGCGCTTTTAATGCAAATCTGTGTATGATTGATGTGGAGATTGAATGCGCCATTCAAGGAGTAATTTGATTTAAAACCAGATTGATTTATTTTCAAATAAGGGATGATTAGTTATCGTGAATAACAAGATACGCAAGGAAAATAGATTTAGGGTTTTATGATGTACAGGCCCATTCAAAAGCTTCTATTAAAAGGCCATATAAAAACTGGTTTTAACACACGAGAAATAAATGAAATAGTGAGAGAGTTTAAGGGTTTTAGTCTTGTGTGAGCTTGTGTATTGTGAGCCATTCATTCATCTTATTGATGATTGAATTGGACTGACTTTTGTGTTGTAATTTGTCCACTCTAAGCTTTGAAGCATGAGTGTGTGTTTACTTGGTTGAAGCTTTTAAGCAAGATCAAGTATGTGTTCTTGAAGACTGTCTTCTTTCTTTGTAATATTTGTTTTTATACCACTGATGTGATTGAGGGGGAGTGAGTAAGGTCTCATATCTAAGAGTTCTTAGATTAAAGTCACACGGGTAGAGATTAGGTGAAAAGACTGTAACATAAAGTTGTTTACTGAGAGTCTTTGAACTAATTCTATTTAGTGGATTTCCTTCCTGGCTTGGTATCCCCCAGATGTAGGTGAGTTTGCACCGAACTAGGTTAACAATTGCTTGTGTCACTTGCTCTATTGTTTCTTTGTCTTTTATCTTATTTATATTTTAGTTATTGTTCAGATATTAGTGTCGTGACATTACCTTCGACATCTCATATCTGATACCAGAATTTCACACTTCTACATCACTTTCCTCCTCGGCCTCAAACACAGGGAATCCAAAATTTGGAGAAGGAGAAGGATCATTGTATTCAATGGGGTTAGGAACCAACCTGCATAATGATTTGATATTTTGATTTTAGAGAAGTGGATTTGTGACCAAATGTTATGCAGATGGACAATTATATTGTTTATTTATGTTTTTTTTGTGATTACTATTTTCAGAATAAAACAAAAAGTAAAAACAAGACATCATAGATGTGGATGAATAGAATTAATTTTATTAATGATCAATTTGAAAATTCCCAAGCAATGTTCACTTCTCCCTTAGGCATAGGAGAAGGATTTTAAAAACATATAAAAGCAGTTACTTAGATCGATGCAAAATAACAGGAATATCAACAGTAGTCCAATTGTCGCAAGCCTTTCCATGTGTCACAAAATTGGTGCAGTCTTCCTCTTCGTCATCCTCTAGCATAACAGCTAAGTGTTATTCATTGCCATGAATGAACCCTCCACTACGGAAGCTAAGTTGCATATCTTCAGTCCTTGTAGTTGATGAACCTTTCTGGAACCCCAAACCGGTTCTGCCTTTGTTGTCGGAGACCTCTACCATGCGCCCCCACTAATCAACATCGCCTTCTTCCACAATCTTCTTGGCATCTTTCAATGAGGACATAGGTGCCCCAACTCTCTTTTCAGCAGCAATAGATAAGGCCTGGAACGGAGTTCCAACCTCATCCTTAGCTTTAACATAAGAGAAAGATGACAAATGGCTAACCAACAGCGCCTTCTCTCCACCAACAATCACTAGCTTGCCATTCTTCACAAATTTGAGTTTCTGGTGCAAAGTGGAGGTAACATCTCCTGCCTCATGGATCCATGGCCTTCCCAACAAGCAACTGTAGGCCGGGTGGATATCCATTACTTGAAAAGTAATCTGAAAATCACTCGGACCTATCTTAACTGGAAGGTCCACTTCACCAATAATCGTCTTGTGCGAACCATCAAAAGCTTTGACAATTACACCACTGTACCTCATAGGCGTTCCTTGGTATGATAGCTTTGACAGAGTTGACTTCGGAAGCACATCCAGTGGCGACCCGGTGTCAACAAGCACATTAGACAAAGCATCCTCTTTGCAATTCATAGAAATGTGCAAAGCCAGATTATGATTTCTACCCTCCTCAAGGAGTTCTTCATCACTGAAAATGAGATTATTGCAAGAAGTGATGTTAGCCACGATATGATCAAATTGATCCACGGTAACATCATGTTCTACAAAAGCTTGTTCCAGAACTCTCTGTAGTGCTTCTCTGTGTGCTTCAGAAATCATGAGCAGAGACAACACTGAGATTTTTGAGGGGGTTTGGAGCAACTGCTCCACCATATTAAACTCACTTCTTTTAATCAACCGAAGTACCTCATCATCATCGTTGGCCTTCACATCGATGGATTCACCAGACTTACCCTTTGAACCACCAACTGGATCTGCAATAAGCACTTCTACCTTCTTACTCACAACTGATTCCTCCTTATCTTTTGGGAACACCGGCCCAAACACACGACCACTACGGGTCACCTTGGTAACATCAGCAATGCTAACCATAGAGCTAGTCGTAGGAAACAGAACCTCTTAACCACCCTCTATCATTGTAGCATTATACTGATACGGTACATCTTTATCAGATGAATACGGGACTGGGCCCGCTAACCGTATTACCAACGGCGATACTGATCTATTGTTGACATTATTACTGTTGCTACTGTCGTACTAGATTACCAATCTCTCTGGCTGCTTGAAAACGGGAACTATGACATTCACATTGTCATCTACATGACGGGTTTGAACAATTTGAATCATGCCTTCATCCATTAGTCGCTGGATGTCCCTTTTCACGACTTCACAACCCCTCGGGTGAACACTACAAACAGCACAACCATCATGGTCGGGCTCACAATCACTTACCAAACAACATCCTTATGCATCTGCACTAAGGACCTTTTGATGAAACGCACATCAAAAACTTTGAATTCGCCAGGACAACCATCTACCATATTGACAGAAGAGTTCCCATGAGCGGGCAACGGATTTGCTTTCACATTCGGCGCACGATCCTCGAAGGACACCATTCCACTCTTCATCAGCTTCTGAACCTCATACTTGAGTGGGTAACAGTTCTCTATATCATGTTCGGGTGCTCCTTGGTGAAAAGCACAACGGAGTTCAGGTTTATTCCATCAAGGAAGTGGCTCTGGAATCTGTGGCGGGTTTCTTGGTTGAATCAGGTTCTTGAGAACCAAAGATGGATACAATTCTGCATAAGACATAGGAATCGGGTCGAAAGAGACCTTCTTCCTCTCAAAGTTTTGTTGATGATGATTTTTGTTGGTATTGTTGTTGTTGTAGGTGTTCGTTCGTTGTTGCGGTTGTTGTTGTTGACGTTGTGGTTGTTGAACTGGTGTTGATTATTGATTAGAAAATACCGGAATAACGGAAGATACTTGATGGTGGTGATGTTGACGGGATGTTGGATTCCTTCTGATCTAAGGCCTCCTCTATCTCCCATTGCTTATTGCATTTGCTTACTTGTCCTTCTTCTTGCTAAAACTACTGCCATACCTCTTGCTTGTTGATGCCTCATCCTTTGACAAATGTCCCTCTCGGACTCCTTCCTCAAGCCTCATCCCCATGTTTACCATTTCGGTAAAGTCACTAGGGGCACTAGCAATCATTCGTTCATAATAAAATGAACTCAGGGTCTTTAGAAAGATCTTTGTCATCTCTTTTTCCTCCAAAGGAGAAGTGATCTGGGCAGGCAATTCCCTCCATCTTTGCGAGTACTCCTTAAATGTCTCCTTATCTCTCTAAGACATAGACCTCAGCTGGTCTCTATTAGGCGCCATATCTATGTTGTACTTATACTGCTTGACAAAAGCCTCACCCAGGTAATTGAAAGTGTGAATGCTTGCGCTATCCAACCCCATATACCAACGGAGTGCAGCATCGGCCAGACTGTCCTGGAAATAATGAATCAACAGTTGATCATTATCGGTTTGAGTAGACATCTTGCAAGCATACATCACTAGATGACTGAGCTGACAAGTATTCCCCTTATATTTTTTAAAGTCAGGCACTTTGAACTTCCCCGGGATCTTGACGTTGGGCACTAAACACAACTCAACATCACTTTTTCCAAACAAATCCTTACCCCTAAATGTCTTCAACTCCTTGCGTAGCTCAAGAAACTGATCTTTCATTTCATCCATTTTCTCATAGACATCCAGACCCTCAGATGGCTCAGAGTGATAAATGGTGTCCTCTACACGAGGTAAGGTGTGCACAACGGGAGGTGGCACGGACATGACCGGGCTAGATGCCGGCATGGAAGCAAAAGTAGGCGCAAAGCCTTCAGGCACAAAGTTGGACGGCATTCCCCACAGAAATCCGGCAGGCATAGTAGGCGCAAAGTGGGCGGTGGCAGCAAGCATTGTAGAGGTAGCCACCTCTAAAATAACTGTCCTCGCAGGAGGAGTTGCAAGCGTTGGAGAAGATTGATTATGAGCGGCAAGAACTGACTCCATCATGGCAGTTAGGCGGGAGATCTCGTTCTTCAGCTCTCTGTTCTCTTGCTCTAAATGCTCCATGATTCTCAGATGATTGGCGCGAGTGTAGTACCGATGAGTCAGCTTGGCTAAAGCACAGAAGAACACCAATGAGACATCTGGCAAAAGAGAAAACTGCTTATGCAAATGATTCATGCAATGCTTGATTATTTATTTTTGTTTTCAAGGAACTTACTATATCATTTTCAAACATCAACAACTCCAATAATTTTTATATGACCAAAAATCTCTTTTTTATTTATATAATTGGAAGGATTACATTGAGTTCAATTTCAGAAACCAAATGAAAAATACAAGAGAAAAGGAGACTAGTCATCCTAAGGGTCCCTAACAACGTCAGAATATCTGGCTGAAGGCGCGTACTTCCTTCGAATGCGACGGATCTCAGTCTCAAAAGAAGCCTTCATTTGAATCTTCTCAAGGACAAGATGGTCAACAATCTTCTTCCAAGCAACGAAAGGCTGAGGCGTGCTAGAAGATGAAACCTCTGGCTCTCTCTGTCTTTTCGTTACTCGGTCTTCGAGTAGCTCAATAAGTGCATCTTTGTCCTTAGACTCCAACTGCAACTCCTCATGCTTCTTGCTCAAAGCGTGGAAACGTTCTTCCCACATATCCTTATCTTGCTTCATCTTGACAAGCGCGTCTTCCAACTCCTCTACATCTTGGTTAGGGAGAGTTAATGGCTCAACCACAACCATAGACATAGGTCTTTTACAAGGATAAGGCATCTTCAACTCCAAATCTCTCTTCTTCATCCAAAGAGAGTAAGCTTCCAAAACTAAACAATTTCACGGACGAAGCTCGGATCTTCCTTTCCTATGCACATTGTAAGACCCCAATTTTGACCCTAAGATCCCTCATGCATCATAACATTGCATTTGCATAGCCTCAAGGATCATGAGCATCTTAGTTCCCTTTGCCTTTGGGTGGGACTCCTTGTGATTGGGTTGAGATCACTAAGCATGCTTGAATTATACATCATTGTTTCTTTCATTTGAGCACACAGGTCCACAAAAACCAGGTTATAAATTCAAAGTTTCAGTGAAACAAAAGGAGAGGCCATTCCTATTACCCTGGCAGGAAAAAGAAAGTGAGAGAAGAGCTAACAGAGTTCAGAGCAACCTCCAGAGGCAAACCCTCAGATTGCTCTGCAAACCTCACGGGTGCAACTCAACTTCAATCGATCCTCCCCAATCAGGTATGCCCTATTTCCACTACTTTATACTTTCAACCTGAAATTTTTTGATACCCTTTTAATGTATGTGTTTGACAAGAGTTTTAGGCCTCCTGCCCTTGGTTGCTTTTTGTGAGCTTTTTTGTGAATTTTAATGGCATGATTCATGTGGTTACATTTTGATTTGGGGGCAACTCTTGATTACCCTATCTTGTTTCTCTAACCTGTTTGTTGAGTTTTTTTGTGAGGGCTCACATGACTCTTGCAGAGATGGTCTGGTGTTCCACTTTATTTGTGGGATACTTCCTGGAGGTTTATTCCGATTACCTGTGCTTAATGGCTTGAGATATTTGTTTGTGACTGCTTATTCCAAAGGATGGGAGCTACTTGGATCATCAATATGATCTCAAGAGGGGAACTCCTAATGTGGTTTTATTTTCTTTCCCCTTATCTCTTGTATGTTTAGGAATTTAACCCTTCTTTTTGTTTTTCCCCATTCTATCCCAAGCCAAAACTTTTTGTGCAAACAATAACTTTTGTTTTCAACATTAGAAACCTAAGCCTTATGCTTTTGATTTTCAAAACTTATTTTTCATAACACTTATTCTGAATTGAACATTTTAATCCACTTTAACCATATTTTTATAAATACTTTTAATTGGTAAATATAACCCATTCAAATACTTTTTGTGGTTTCAATGGCCACCTTCTTAATCAAACCCTTTTTTTATTACCATTAGCTATTAGGTTTGAATTATCCTTGAGGTAGATATAATACTCACCTTTATCCTTAGTGATGGACAATGAGTCTTCCATGCTTATTATAGGGTTAACCTCTCACTAGCATGTTGAAGTTATCCTCACATGGTGGATTTGTGGTTTTAGGTTGAGTTTTCTCCCTTTGATAACAAAAGACCTTAAGGTTTTTGGACCAATCAATTCACCAACTTTTTTTTGAATTTTTTTACCCCGAACTACGAGGTTTTGATCCTAATCTTTTTTTAAGATGGTACGTAGGCAATGGGTTCATCCATTCAAACACAAAATGTAAATAAATTTGTATATTCTTTTCTCATCCCTTCAATCATGTTTGCACAAATAAATTTTCAAAAAAAAACAACAAAAAACAACAACCTTTGCAACAAATGTGAAAAGGGCTCCCTAGGAGTACCTAGGATGTTTTGGGTGCCTAACACCTTCCCATTGCATAACCAACCCCCTTACCCAGATCTCTGACATTTTTACTAGTTTTTTATTCGATAAAACTTTTAGGTTTTTGTTCGCTTTCTAACCATTCCTTTGGATAAATAGAAGTGTGGTGGCGACTCAACTTGTATGGAGTTATTCCTTAGCAAGTTGACTTGCAAGTCCATTCACTTGGTGAAGGTCATGTTGGGATCAATAATGTCACACAAGTAAGTTGTGGTTAGACATTACTCTTTCCAATATAGACCTTAGAAGCCAAGGACCTTAGTTTACCAAACCCATCTTGGCCTATTCTTAGGATGTAGTGCGAAAGTCGTTCAAGTGTAAGATTTGATATGATTGTTACACGATACTACACTCATAAGAGTCTCTCTTGAGAATATTTTTGGAATACGAGTAGTCGTTTCTCCGATAATATCCGAAAGATGGGATGATGACTATGGGAACCTTTTGTAGAACATGTTTGGTAGGTTTAAACCTTAGTACACTCCCTTTGGGTGGTTCTTAACCTAAACTCCATGCTCGTGACTTGCAACAAACCCTTGATTCATGGTTGATCCGTTCAGGTATCCTTAATATCAATGGAACTTGGGTGTTGATAAGGTGTAAACAATAATCCACCAAAATGGATGATTGATATTAAGGATAACATGATCCATCCCATGACCTTTGTTTGGTGTGCTTTGCTTGATCCTTGAGTGTGATTGTTGCATTCATGCATTCATGCTCCCATTTGCATTCATATCATCAAAATAATAAGAAAATTTTCAAGGAACTTAAGGGGTTTATTTGCAAAATTTTCAAACATGGAAAGACAAAGAAGGAATACAAAGAAGTACAGTTTCAGACAACCAGACTTGAAAGAGTTAAGGAATTTGACATCTTATGTATTAGATCCCTTGGGTTTCAAGGCTCGTTTCAGGAAGCTTCTTCCTCTTCTGACCACTCAGGTGGATGAAGGATTGATGAGTGTATTGGTGCAGTTTTATGATCCCTTGTACCGTTGCTTCACGTTTCCGGATTTCCAACTTTTGCCTACCCTTGAGGAGTATGCTTATCTTGTGGGTATACCTATTCTGGATCAGGTTCCGTTCAGTGGCTTGGAGAGTATTCCTACTTCACAAGAGATAGCAGACATGTTGCACATAGATGAATCTCTGGTTGGTGCTCATATGACTACCAAAGGTAGAATTCAAGGTCTCCCTTCTGAGTTCCTCATTGCTCAAGCTACTATGTATGCGAAGGCCATGAGTGAGGACGCCTTTGAGGCCATATTTGTACTTCTCATCTATGGGCTAGTATTATTCCCCAACATCGACAAGTTTGTGGATGTGAACGCTATTAGGATTTTCTCTACTCTTAATCCCGTTCTGACTCTGTTGGGCGATACCTATTTCTCTTTGCATATGAGGAATGCAAAGGGTGGTGGCGCCATTGTGTGTTGTTTGCCTCTGTTGTATAAGTGGTTTATTTCTCACTTACCGCAGACGGTCGCCTTCAAGGAGAATAAGGGATGTCTACGGTGGTCCACGAGACTCATGTCTCTCACTAATGATGATATCTCTTGGTATAACCGTGTGTATGATGGTGTGCAGATTATTGACTCTTGTGGCAAATTCTCCAATGTACCTCTTCTTGGTACATGTGGTGGGATTAACTACAATCCTGTTTTGGCACGTCGGCAGCTTGGGTTCCCCCTAAAGGATAAACCCAATAACATTCTGTTAGAGGGTGTATTCTTTCAGGATGGTAAAGATCCCCAAGGCTTGAAAGCTAGGATGGTCCGCGCTTGGCGCAAGATTCATAGGAAAGGAAGGAAAGAGTTGGGTCCTAAGAATTGCATCGCTTTGGAGCCTTACACTGTTTGGGTTAGGAAGAAGGCGTCTGAGTATCTCATGCCTTACGAGTATCCGAGACCTACACCTATGATTATGGCTGGGCCTTCAACCCTCCCTAATCAAGGAGTAGAGGAGTTGAGAGACGAAGACCGTTCATGTGCCTGGATCCGTGAACGCGAAGAGTTGCTTCAGCAGATTAAGGAGAATGATGCGTTGATTGAGTTTCTTGAGCATCAGGTTATTGATGACACTGATAATGTATGGACTTCTCTACTTCCTCAGTCTTCTAAGTTCTGGAAGAGGAGGTATGATCGACTCGCCAAAGAGAAGGCCGATATGGAGGCAGCCTACGAGAGGGAGGTGAAGAGGCTTCGCGCATCTTATCTTCCTGTGTCCCGAGCTTTGGATGATTGTTTCTAGGGATCCATAAGACGATTATTTTCCTTTTCTCTTGTATATGATTGACGATGCTGCACTTCTTTTCCCTGATATTATTTGATGAGATATTTCCATATGTGATAAAATGCTTAATATTTCCAGAATTTGCAAATAAAACTCTAAAGTTCCTTTGAAATAAAAAACAAATCATATGCACAAGCATTGCATGCATCATAGGCATAAGCAGGTTTTGTTACCGGTCTCTTTCCCTGTGGTCTAACTTTGTGTCCTTCATTTATTTTGAAGACAAGCTGACTCACCGGTACTACACTAGAGCCAATATTTCAAGACTAATGGATCACTTAGACCATGGATTCACGAGGCAGGCGCCGTGACATCCACCCTACACCAGAAACTGAAATTTGTGAAGAACAAGAAGTTGGTGGTGGTAGGGGGAGAAAGGGCTCTCCTGGTTAGCCATTTGTCTTCCTTCTCTTATATAGATGCTGAGGTTGAAATTGGAACTCCTTTCCAAGCTTTATCTATAGCTGAGCCTATTGAGAAGAGAACTCCTTCATTTGCTTCCTACAAAGATGCAAAGTTGGCCATTGAGCGTGGTGCAACCACTGGTTTAGGAAAGATGATTGAGTTAGAAGACAACGAGTCCCGGGCTGGCATAGGTTTTTCTTCTGGTACTTTCAACAAGCAAGGGTTATTCAAGAGTGGAGGTTTCATCCACACTAGTCTAGATGAGGAGGCTGCTTCCGTTTTAGAAGAAGATACAGAGGATTCTGGCAATTTCATCATCCCTGGAGGGGTCTGCAACAATTGGGTCGCTGTGTATATTCCAACAGTTGTCCATAAGTCAACGTAATGATCACTTTGTTTAAAAACCCTTCTCCCATGCCAAAAGGAGGAGTGATGAAATTGTTGGCGCATAAGTACAATGATATTTTCATTCAATAAATTCATGTTAAATGTTTGTTTTTCCATTTATTTTCCCTTTTCGCTTTTTGCATGAAATTGGTGATCACATAAAACCCTAAAAAATAGAATAAAGTCGATCTTCTCATATGCATAATGATTTGCCTTGTTTGATTTCTAAAAGCTTTTCATATCCAAAAATCATTATGCAGGTTGATTTCTAAACCCATTGAACATAATGACCCAACACCATCTCCCAATTTTGAATTCCCTGTATTTGAGGCAGAGGAAGATGATGTTGAAGAGATTCCTGATGAGATCACCCGTCTACTTGAGCATGAAGAGAAGATCATTCAGCCGCATCTTGAGAATCTGGAAACAGTCAACTTGGGGTCTGAAGATTGTGTGCGAGAAGTGAAGATTGGGGCACTCCTGGAAGAATCTGTTAAGAAGGGGTTGATTGAATTGCTACGAGAATATGTTGACGTCTTTTCCTGGTCATATGAAGACATGCCTGGTCTAGATACTGATATTGTGCAACATTTCCTACCTCTAAAGCCTGAGTGCATGCCTGTAAAGCAAAAGCTCAGAAGAACTCTTCCCGGTATGGCAGTGAAGATCAAAGAGGAAGTTCAGAAGCAAATTGATACGGGGTTCCTGGTGACTTCTATATATCCTCAATGGGTGGCCAATATTGTGCCCGTGCCTAAGAAAGATGGAAAAGTCCGGATGTGTGTGGACTATAGAGACTTGAATAAAGCTAGTCCAAAAGATAATTTCCCTCTACCACATATTGATATGTTGGTAGATAATACAGCTAAATTCAAAGTATTCTCGTTTATGGATGGATTTTCCGGATATAATCAGATTAAAATGGCACCCGAGGATATGGAGAAGACAACATTCATCACACCTTGGGGAACATTCTGTTATCGAGTGATGCCCTTCGGTTTGAAGAACGCCGGAGCCACGTATCAACGAGCTATGACTACCTTGTTCCATGATATGATGCACAAGAAGATTGAGGTGTACGTTGATGATATGATCGCTAAGTCAAGATCGGAGGCTGTACTCCCAGTAGAGGTGGAGATCCCATCAATGAGAGTCTTGATGGAGGCCATGTTGACTGATGCTGAATGGGTTCAGAGTCGTTATGACCAGCTGAATTTGATTGAAGAGAAGAGATTGACTGCCATGTGCCACAGTCAGTTATATCAGCAGAGGATGAAGAAAGCTTTTGATAAGAAGGTCAAGCCTCGTGTGTTCCGAGAAGGTGACCTTGTGCTCAAGAAAGTTTTGTCTTTCGCGCCCGATTCCAGGGGAAAGTGGACTCCAAACTATGAGGGTCCATATGTTGTTAAGAGAGCCTTTTCAGGCGGTGCTTTGATACTTACAACTATGGATGGGGAGGATTTCACTCGTCTTGTGAATTCAGATGCAGTCAAGAAATACTTCGCCTAAAAAAATAAAAATTGAATAGCTCGCTAAGTTAAAAACCCGAAAGGGCGGCTTAGGCAAAAATGAGCGTCTCGGTGGATTGAAAACCCGAAAGGACGGTCCAGGAAAAAGTTAGAGACACAAAAAATATATAATAATGATATATGTATCCCGCTAGATTGAGTACCTCATCCTGGGGCAATCTAGGCAAAATTTAGGGATTTGGCAAGTAACTGCATCCTGACAAGACTTTGTTCTACAACTGTCGTCCGTCAGAGATCCTTGCTCATTATCAGCCAAAGCTTCAAATACATCGGATTCAGAATTGGTGGAGAAATATTCATTATGTTCAATGTAGCCCTTTTCCAATATATATCACCAATTTCAAATTTGTAAAGATCTATGGAGTCTTGCCATTCACAGACTACCATTCTATTAAATAAATTTGAGCCTTTTATCCAATTATTGGCACTCTTATCTGTTTCTATTCAACAAATGTCTTGCATGTTTTGATTAAGAAAATATCATTGTTTTTAAACAATCAAATTTTTATAATTTGTTTTTAAACAAAGTGAACATTCACAATGACGAAAGGATACTTAGGAGATCCTCAGTGCTCTCCCAAGGGTGGTACGATCCCCAACAGGGTAAGATTTTTGTCCATATTCCTGGCATGACTGTATCTCCTCCCTCCGGAACCCCTTGTGGTTTATCCTACCAAGTGGATTGCTTGTTGAGAGTCACCTCTCTTCCCTTCAGCAGAGTAGCAATCTTTCTTCCTCAGCAGCTTGGATCTCTTTGGGCCAGAGCGGTATTGGGTGGTTGATCCCGATAAATCCTTTATCTCCTCGGATAGATTCCCCAGTAGAGTTGTTGGTGTGGTGGACCTTGTCTGTGATAACTCTCGTCCCCAGCTGGAATGATTGATGATTCATCCCTTGTAGAGTTCTTTGCTTCCTGGTATCTCTGATCCCCAGCAGATTGGATACTCTCCGGTAAACTTGGCTTTCTCTCTTGAGATGTAGTACCGGGTGGTTAATTCCTGGACCTGGTTGTGTTAGATATGTCTGTCAGTCAGCATACATCATACATAAACCACGCATATTCATGCATAATTATAACATTCAAGTATTCATGTTACATTCTTTGCCATATATCGTTGGTTGTTGTCTCTTGCTATTTGGTGATATACTTCCCCAAGCAGACGTGTGTGTCTGATCTCTCCATATAGAGTCAGCTCCATAAGCAGAAAGCATCTATCCTTTCTTCCATATTCCCCACGGGTTACATCCTCGTGGATGTTGATTGTTTTTGTTCCTTCCCAACACATATACTGGGATGGTTTTCCCCATTGAGTTATATCCTCACAGGGACAAGTCTTGATTTGGTGTGCCTATCTAGATCGGTCTCTTGAGACTCCTTTCCTGTTTCCCCGTGGTAAATGAATAATCGCTCAATAATTAGTAATTATTATCTCGGCGGAGTCTGTGGTCTACTACCCAGTAACCGGTAGTTGTAAACCCCATTTTGTCCCCATGCAGAGTTAAACCTTGATTGTTGTTCATCCTAACCGATGACGGGTACTCTCTTTTGGGGTTCTCTACCCTCATACCGGTAGATGTAATTCCCTCCTTATTGGTTATCTTTATACAAAATTAGATATTAACATTCCTTAATTTTTTAGTATACCACCCAGTAACCGGTGATATATCTCTTGGATAATTGCTCTAATTACGCAATTTATCCCCAGCGGGTCATCTCTCGTCTATCTTGTTGTTGTTAGTAACGATTGTTTCTCCCCTGAATTGGTCATCATTATATACCTAGTTTCGGTATCCCGATGCCTTTTCTTTTTGGTCGATTTATCCTTTATTAACCCAGTAACCGGTTGTGGATAATCGTCAATGCGAGTATATTATCTATGTTCTGACGGTAATAGATAGTATATCTCATGCACTCTTTGGTCGAAGCCTTTTGTTCTTCCCCAGTTGAGTAAGATTCGTACCCCCTTTTTGGAGTCGAATGTCCATCCCATAATCGAGTTTGCTTTTTGCGCTCTTTTTGGATGATGAGTGTTTTGGGAATATTCCCTAATTCACGCCTTGATTGGTCATCATTATATACCTAGTTTCGGTATCCCGATGCCTTTTCTTTTCGGTCGATTTATCCTTTATTGACCGAGTAACCGGTTGTAGATAATCGTCCATGCGAGTATATTATCTATGTTCTGACGGTAGTAGATAGTATATCTCATGCACTCTTTGGTCGAAGCTTTTGTTCTTCCCCAGTCGAGTAAGATTCGTACCCCCTTTATGGAGTCGAATATCCATCCTATCATCGAGTTTGCTTTTAGCCCTCTTTTGGATGATGAGTGTTTTGGGAATATTCCCCAATTCACGCCTTAGTTGGTCACATATTATATGCCCAATAACCGGTATCCCTGGTGTTCCCTCCTCTCTACTCCCTATTATGACTTTTTATCCTCTGTGGGGTCAGATTTTCCTGAGTTGAGATATACCTTTTTAGGTCTTCCTCAGATGATTTGGTTGATTGATATCTCTCACCCTTATACCGGTCTTAGATATTCATTCTTCCCGAGCATGTTGTATCTCACCCTCATACCGGCGATCAGATCACATGTCTCCTTGAGCTTATTACCCAGTAACCGGTAATACCTTGTCCCGCTGCTTCCCCAGGAGTGTCCTTTTAGGCATCCCCAGCGAAGTTCCTTAGTGGATTGTTTTCATCCGGATTTTTATCCGAAGTATCTGTTGTGGATAGTTTTTGCTGTATTGACATATTCCCCAATACATGCACCTTCGAGTCAGCTCGGGTCTTTCCATTGGATATTTTCCCTTTGGAATTTTGTTCCCCAAGCGTTGAGTTGTGACCTGCTCACGCATTTTATTCCCTCTCCTATCCCCATAAGAGTCCCCAGAGTCTCTGTCCCATTGAGTGTATTTCTCATATGGATTATAAGTTTCTCCAGATGTCTTTTCTTCTTTGTGGACACATATCCCCACAGAGTTCGTACTATTTGCATACATACATCTGCATCATGAGGTCTCTTAGGGACCAAAATTTGTCTCTTTGTTATTATTTAAGCCCATTATACCTCGTCGAGACGAAGATTTGAACCTTCCCTTCTCCGGCTAGAATGACCTTAAATAGGGGCATCTGTAAGACCCCAATTTTGACCCTAAGATCCCTCATGGCATCATAACATTGCATTTGCATAGCCTCAAGGATCACCAAGCATGCTTGAATTATACATCATTTTTCTCTTACTTTTGTTTACTAAAAAAAAAAAGGAAAATGAAAAAAAAAGAAGAAAAAAAAAAGAAAAACGAAAAAAAGAGAAAAATAAACGAAAAATAAATAAATAAATAAATAAAATATAACAAAAAAAAATTGGACTTGGGCCTCTCTCATTTGAGCCCACAGGTCCACAAAAAACAGGTTATAAATTCAGAGTTTTAGTGAAACAAAAGGAGAGGCCATTCCTATTACCCTGGCAGGAAAAAGAAAGTGAGAAAAGAGCTAACAGAGTTCAAAGCAACCTCCAGAGGCAAACCCTCAGATTGCTCTGCAAACCTCACGGGTGCAACTCAATTTCAATCGATCCTCCCCAATCAGGTATGCCCTATTTCCACTACTTTATACTTTCAACCGGAAATTTTTTGATACCCTATTAATGTATGTGTTTGACAAGAGGTTTAGGCCTCCTGCCCTTGGTTGCTTTTTGTGAGCTTTTTTGTGAATTTTAATGGCATGATTCATGTGGTTACATTTTGATTTGGGGGCAACTCTTGATTACCCTATCTTGTTTCTCTAACCTGTTTGTTGAGTTTTTTTGTGAGGGCTCACATGACTCTTGTAGAGATGGCCTGGTGTTCCACTTTATTTGTGGAATACCCCCTGGAGGTTTATTCCGATTACCTGTGCTTAATGGCTTGAGATATTACTTTGTGACTGCTTATTCCAAAGGATGGGAGCTACTTGGATCATCAATATGATCTCAAGAGGGGAACTCCTAATGTGGTTTTATTTTCTTTCCCCTTTTCTCTTGTATGTTTAGGAATTTAACCCTTCTTTTTGTTTTTTCCCCATTCTAACCCAAGGCAAAACTTTTTGTGCAAACAATAACTTTTGTTTTCAACATTAGAAACCTAAGCCTTATGCTTTTGATTTTCAAAACTTTTTTTTCATAACACTTATTCTGAATTGAACATTTTAATCCATTTTAACCATATTTTTGTAAATACTTTTAATTGGTAAATATAACCCATTCAAATACTTTTTGTGGTTTCAATGGCCACCTTCTTAATCAAACCCTTTTTTTATAACCATTAGCTATTAGATTTGAATTATCCTTGAGGTAGATATAATACTCACCTTTATCCTTAGTGATGGACAATGAGTCTTCCATGCTTATTATAGGGTTAACCCCTCACTAGCATGTTGAAGTTATCCTCACATGGTGGATTTGTGGTTTTAGGTTGAGTTTTCTCCCTTTGATAACAAAAGACCTTAAGGTTTATGGACCAATCAGTTCACCAACTTTTTTTTGAATTTTTTTACCCCGAACTACGAGGTTTTGATCCTAATCTTTTTTTAAGATGGTACGTAGGCAATGGGTTCATCCATTCAAACACAAAATGTAAATAAATTTGTATATTCTTTTCTCATCCCTTCAATCATGTTTGCACAAATAAATTTTCAAAAAAAAAAAACAAAAAACAACAACCTTTGCAACAAATGTGAAAAGGGCTCCCTAGGAGTACCTAGGATGTTTTGGGTGCCTAACACCTTCCCATTGCATAACCAACCCCCTTACCCAGATCTCTAACATTTTTACTAGTTTTTGATTCGATAAAACTTTTAGGGTTTTATTCGCTTTCTAACCATTCCTTTGGATAAATAGAAGTGCGGTGGCGACTCGACTTGTATGATTTACCTTGGATTTAGTCAATATCTCTAATGGTAACGAATACCCCGCTACACACATTATGCCAAGCATGCATAATCTTCTGCTTCAAATGTTGGGGATCTTTACCCTCTTGATAGAAAAGACCTTCTAACAAAGTGTTATTAGGTTTGTCTTCCAAGGGGAACCCAAGTTGACGACGAGCCAAAGCAGGGTTGTAGTTAATTCCTCCTTGTGTACCAACGAGAGGCACATTAGAGAATTCACCACAACTATCAATAATCTCCAAACTGCTCAAAGACGGATCATACCAAACTATATCATCATTAGTGAGAGACATAAGTCTCTGAGACCATCGTAGACATTGTTTGTTCTCCACAAAAGCATGTGTCTAAGGCAAGTGCGAAATAAACCACTTGTACAGAAGAGGAATGCAATAGACAATAGTTCCACCACCCTTATAATTCCTTAGATGCAAAGAGAAATACATATCACCCAACAAAGTAGGCACAGGATTCCCAATCAAAAAAAGTCTAATGGCGTTAACATCAACAAAACCGTCAATGTTAGGGAACAAAGCTAATCCATAAATGAGCAACACAAAGATAGCTTCAAAAGCATCTACACTACTGGCTTGAGCAAAGGCAGTAGCTTCCTTGATGAGGAAATCAGATGGCAACCCAAACAATCCCCCTTGCTTCACCCAATAAGCCTCTATCTCAGACTTCTTTAAGTGAAGAGCTTCAGCAATAAGATGAGATCTGGGAATCTCTTCCAATCTACTAAAATATACTCTACTAGAAACAGGTATCCCAAAGAGATGATAATACTCCTCCAATGTAGGCACAAGCTGATAATCTGGAAAAGTGAAGCAACGGTAGAGAGGATCATAGAACTGCACCAATACACTCAAGAGTCCTTGAACCACATCAGCAGACAAGATAGACAAAAGCTTCCCATGACGTTGTTTGAAGTCCAAGGGATCTAATAGAAAAGATGCTAGCTTCCTAAATCTTTCAAGTCGGGACATCTGAAACTGTACTTCTTAGTTTTCCTTCCTCCACAATCCATGGTCTGAAAATATTTGCAAATAATACCTTAGTTCCTTGAAATTTTCATGTGATGAATGTTATGATGCACATGAATGCATGAATGCAACAATCACAAATAAGGGATCACACACAACGAAAACAAAGTTCAAGGGATGAATCAAGTCATTGTCAAGATCAATCATCCATTTTGGTGGATTATGGTTTACACCTTATCAACACCCAAGTTCCATTGATATTGACAAGACTTGATTAGATCAACCAAGAATCAAGGGTTTGTTGTAAGTCACGAGCATGGAGTCTGGGTAAGAACCATCCCAAATGAGTGAACTAAGGATAAAAACCTGTAGATCATGTTCTAAAAAGTTCCCAGAGTCTTAATTCCATCTATCAGATATTACAGGTTAAGATGACTGACTCATGGATCCATAATATTCTCAAGAGAAACTCGTCTGAGTGTAGTATCGCGTAATAACTGTTATCAAGTCTACACTTGAACAATTTCCGCACTACGTCCTAAACAGGCCAAGAGGGGGTAAATGTTCTACGGTCTTCAACTTCTCATACCCAAATTAGAAATAGTAATGCCTAACGACAAATACTTGTGTGACATTTCCAAATCCAAAAGAGTCTCCACTGAGCGGATGAATCTCAAGCCAAGTTGTTAAGGACTACTCTACACAAGTCGAACATGACTATACCATCCTCCTATCTTAATTTCACTCAAGTTCGGGTTAGAACTTATCTCACCACTCAGAGATCACCAAGCACAACAAGCAAATTATATCACACATACATATATACAAAAATCACATATATACAAATATATACACACAAAAAGTAGGCTAAACCCACTGGACACTACTCCCCAGCAGAGTCGCCACTTAATTTCTGTAGCGATAAATTCATAATCATCAAGCTATGGATAAGCTAGAGATCAAATAACAAGAGTCGCCACAACGCTTTTATGGTTTCCAAGGGAAGAGGGAAAAAGTACGAACAAAACCCAAAAGTAAGAAGTTTTCAAATCAAAACTAATAAAATGTCAGAGATTACAGGTAAGAGGGTTGGTTACACAGAGGGAAGGTGTTAGCACCCAAAGTGTCCTAGGTACTCCTAGGGAGCCCTTTTGTGTGCATATGTATTTGGTACAAAAATGATGTTTACAAATAAATAGAATGGGGGGATGAGAGAAGAATTCATTAATTATATTTTTGTGTTTGGCAATACCTTCAGTCTTGTGCCTACGTACCAACATAAAAATGAGGGATCAAAACCTCGTAGTTCGTGATACAAATTTCAAAGTGGATGCATTGCTTTTAACAAAAATTAAGTTTGAAAGGCACAAAGGCCCAAAAATGATTTGAATGAGTTAGTTCTTTTTTTTGGCTTTTTGAAAGTTTAGGTCAAGTATAGTTAAGTCTATTTACGGGTTTGATTAAGAAAAGGAAGTTTGAAAATTCAATGCCATAAGGC
This sequence comes from Lathyrus oleraceus, assembly GCF_024323335.1. NCBI lineage: Eukaryota > Viridiplantae > Streptophyta > Magnoliopsida > Fabales > Fabaceae > Lathyrus > Lathyrus oleraceus. Next base: position 245,168,518 of record NC_066579.1, on the reverse strand, counting down.
CAAAGTTTCTATCTTTTGCAAAGTGGTCAAAGTTTAGAACAAAATAAGTTCAATCAAAGAAGATTTTGAAAAGGGAGGGAGAGATTTTGAAATTAAAGAAATGGGGAGAAGATGAAGAGACTAATCCTATGCACAAAATTAAAAGTTAAGAGTTGAAAAGATCTGATCAAATGGGTAGCAATCCAATAGACAAGAATGTCAATAGAAACCCAGAACTCCCTTGGACATTTAGAATCAAGCAACACACAAATGCATAATTATTATATCTTGAAGAGCAAGGCATCAAATAAAGATAGCCACATCCAAGCTTTATCCATTCCATGATCTTCTTCAAACTTAGCCCATGTAGCAGATGAATTTCAGAAGTCATAGGTTCAAAATGACAGCTACACAATGATCATGTTGTAGATGAACTTAGAGGGATCTTGAATGATGTATCAGATGAAGTTTCAAATTGCAAGCACTTGGTTTCTCAATAAATTGACATTGGCCAAATCCTTTATCATAGGAATGTTGCCTAAGTTCTAAGTCCATTTGTCCAAGATCAAGCCAACAGTCCACACAAAAGTTTTTTAGGGTTTTTGATGTTATTATGTACATTAATGGTCAAAGACCACACAAACAAGCAAAATATACACAAACAAAAGATATCACACAATATGGTCCAAGTGGACAAAGTGAAAATTGCATTAACATACACAATTAGAATGATATGAACAATGGCAAATGTATAAAAGCTAGAATTAAATGACATTAAAGTAAATGGCTAGAAATTAAAAGTTAATTGTTAATAGGTTAGAGGTTAGTATTGTTTTTCTTTTTCTTTTTTTATACATTCTTTGGAGAATACTCAACCCACTTATCACAAGCATGGATCCTTGAGGCAAGACATCTTTCAAAGGAAGGAAAAATATCCAAGTTTCCACACAATACCATGAAAGAGGGGAGACTTACAATCTCACTAACTAGAATGTTATGCCTTTTATATCACAAATTTAGCGTTATGTTAAGCAATCGTAATTGGACTTATGTAGACGTCACAACTATTTGAGATCGGGAAACAAAATTTTGGTGTTAATGCATGTTAGAGACATATTATTATGGACTATGCTCATGAAACATACCACACACAAAAAAGAATATGCAAAAGGTGTGACCTAATCTCATCCATACTCATGTTAATTTTTAATCAACTAGCTTTAGGACTTTGAGATATCATAGGCCAAATGAGATGAATGCATAAATAAGGGGAATGAGATGAAGAGGGAGGGGAATAGATGAAAACTCAAATTGATCAAAGGAGGACTTTTACCAAATTAATATCATCCATTCATTTTGGGAGATGGAATGTAAATTCCATCAATCCCCTAAGTCCAATGATATTAACTTGATAAAGTCAAATCAACCTTGACCAAGGCCCAACAACAAGAGTCAAACACAAACAAGTCATCACAATTGGTCAACAAAATTATTTGGCATTTATTCAAATTAAAAATACTAAAATAATACATTTAAATTAAATAAGGTTTGTCAAATTCCTAAAACCTCGTCAAAACACCAAATAAATGGCCATGAGATTTATCATAGATCAAACAAGGTCAAAGGACCTTGGAGAAAATTTTTCAGAATTTTTAAAGACTTAAAAGTATTTTTAAACAATTAAAAACAAATTCAAAATCAATTAAATCATGAAAAATATTAATAATGACCCAAAAAATAATTTTAATTCAGAGTATGAAAGAGGAAATTTTTTGAAATTTTTTGGTGAAACTCTCATATTTTTTGGATCAATATTAAAATTAATATGAATTAATGAAAATAAAACAATTAAAATGAAATTCAAATAATCATAAAAAACGTGGACCACTTGATCTCCCTCATTAATTAAGGTGACAGATCAAGTGGCCACCAGCGCGCGTTCCATGATGGACTTGAGTCAACGCCGCATAGGCTTGGTATTTAAAAGCAACGCACGAGATTAAAACAATTTGAAAAGGATCAATGGCTCTGAATCGTGCCAACACATCATCGGCGTCCAAAGGCCGGTCATCTTCTCCGGTGACCCTGGCCGGATTGGTTCACTCATCACCATAAAAAAATGAAAAGGGAGGACATGATCTAAAAGAAAAAATGGCGTAGAGCACGAATCTGACCTCAATTTTAACAAACTCCACATATATAGAAAGATATGAGGAGTTGAATTTTGAGGTGTGTCAACTGAGTTGCTTTGATTTGACTTCTAAGCAACTCAATCTTCTTGCCTACATTGGTAGGACTTCAGACAACCAAAGATCCAAGACAATTGAGTGAAATTAAGAGAGAATCGAAGAGATGAAATTTTCTGGAAAATACCTTCAATGTAGGTATGGCTTCAACTGTTCTTGCTTTAGCTCGTGCTTGATCTTGCTCAGTATGCATCCAGAAGTGGATTAGAGTGCATAAAAGGTCTTGGATCCCTGGAGTTTTGAATCTCAAGACAGTGAGAATTCAACTTAATTTCCAATGGAAATTCTCAGGATTATCCTCTCAAATGGAAGGGTTAGGGGTTTAGGATCAAAGTTGGTGCGAATGTGTGTTGAATTATGAGCATATGGAGCTCTATTTATAGCTGGATCATGTGATATTTGCACTTTCCAAATGACTTTCTAAAATTGGCAATGAGTGATGCATGGGTGCATGGGGATGTACAGGCCCATGAAATCATTCCATTTGATCCATAATTGAGTATGAGTAAGTCTGAAATCAACTTGGAATGCAAGGCAAATGTATATGGAAGGTTGAAGTTTGATCTTTGCCAAATGATGAAATCATGTTCAAGCCATGCGCAGCCCTAGCAAATCTTGTCCAAAATGGATGAAATTGGACTTTCTGGAAAGTTTAGATCACAAGGAGCAACTTTCATGTTTAATACTTTTCCATTTGAAGATTGTATCATGATGAATTTTGAGGTGTAAGTTTGGAAATTTCAACATATTGAAAAAATTTCTAAGTTTCAAGCCATATATCTCAATATTCCATATTGCTTAACTTTTTATGTGACCTTCATATGAGAAAAGTGTCTTCACAAAAGTTGTAGATATTTCAAAGTCCTTCAAAATGGTCACCAATTTCATGTCATTTGGATTTTAAATGATAGAGTTATGCATTTTTGAAGTTTGGAAAAATCACTTGTTCAATGGTATAAGTCAAAAGTGACCTATAATGTAACCTTATATCACATGCTCATAAAAGTTGAATTAGCTCTCACTCCAAACATAAAAGTTCAAGTAGACATATTTAACTTGATTTTGAAACTTGGAAATCCTTCATCTCATAAAAAATTAGCAAGTTATGGCCTTGGGAAATTGACTTTCAAATTAGGGTTTAGACAAAATGACCTATAATATTTCAACATAGAAAATGATTTTCCAAGAAAAACTGTCTCTAGGTCTCAACATGAAAGTTGTTTGGAATGTCAGTTAAAGTAACTTTTCTCTTATAATCAGTTTCATATGGTGAAAATTGTAGGAGATAGGGTCCAGGGAGACCCAGTTTTGATCACATGAATTCATCTGGCCAACCAGCATCAACCAACTTGCTAACCTTCAATTCCTTTGACTTTATTGGCTCATGGTATATCATATATGCATAATATGATGAATTTTTAAGTGTCCCTTGAGAAATTTGATCAAATGGTGAGATAGCTTGTTGGAGAAGTTACTTAAGATACCTAGTCAAACTAGGGTTTCCAAGGAAAATCACCCTCAAACTCTTGAAGAAAACTTGATCAATATAACATGTAGGAATCAATGGAACTCATATATTATGCTCATAACCATTCTTTAATCAATTCATGGTTGTGCTCTTTGTCATGAGGGTCTCAAACCCTAGATATGAACTTGGTAAATAAATGGAGATCATGCCCTACCTACAAAAGAGTTAGGCAAATGCAAATATATGTTTTTGGTATTTTGGTTAGTAAAATGATAAAATATAAGTATGATACAATCACAAAGTGCTTGGTGATCTCTCCTAAAACAAACCCAATGAAAGAGGGGTAAGGAGGATGCCAAGGTATGATCCCAATGCTAATGCTTGTGATGAATTTGCATGAGGGATCTTAGGGTCAAAATTGGGGCTTACAATAACATACATCACAGAAACATAAATTTCAAGGAAACTGAGGTATTGTTTGCAAATATTTTCAAACCATGGATTATGGACGAAGGAACACTAAGAAGTACAGTTTCAGATGTCCTGATTTGAAAGAGCTAAGGAAGTTGATATCCTTTGTATTAGATCCTTTGGACTTCAAGCAATGTCATGGGAAGCTCTTGTCTGTGTTATATGCTGATGTGGTTGAAGGACTTCTGAGTGTTTTGGTTCAGTTTTATGACCCGCTCTATCCCTGCTTCACTTTTCCATATTATCAGCTTGTGCCCATGTTGGAGGATTATGCCCATATCTTGGGTATTCCCATATCTGACAAGGTACCTTTCAGTGGATTGGAGGAGATCCCAAAACCTCATCTAATAGCTGAAGCTCTTCATCTAAAGAAATCTGAGATTGATGCTTATTTGGTGAAGAAAGGAGGTATTCTTGGGTTGACTTTTGAGTTCCTCATTGGAAAAGCTATTGTTTTGCTCAAGCCGATAGCATTGATGCTTTTGAAGCCATCTTTTTATTGCTCATCTATAGTTTAGCTTTTTTCCTTAACATTGACGATTTTGTTGATGTTAACGCCATTAGAATCTTCTTGATTGGAAATCTTATTCTGACTCTGTTGGGTGACATGTATTTCTCTTTGCATTTAAGGAATTCTAAAGGTGGTGGGACTATTGTGTTATGTGTTCCTCTTCTATACAAGTGGTTTATTTCGCACTTGCCTCAGGCGCCTGCTTTCATGGATAACCGACAATTTCTATGGTGGTCTTAGAGACTTATGTCTCTCACTAATGATGATATTGTATGGTATGATTCTGCATTGGGTGGTTTGGACCTTATTGATAGTTTTGGTGAATTCTCTAATGTTCCCCTTATTGGTACACAAGGAGGAATCAACTACAACCCTGCATTGGCCCGTTGTCAACTTGGGTTCCCCTTGAGAGATAAACCTAATAACACTTAGTTAAAAGGTCTATTTTATCAGAAGGGTAAAGATCCCTAACTTTGGAAGAAAAGGATGATACATGCTTGGCATAATGTGCATAGGAAAGGAAGATCTAAGCTTGGTCCATGCAACTGTGTAGCTTTGGAAGCTTACACCATTTGTGTAAAGAAGAGAGCTTTGGAGCTCAAGATGTAGTACGCTTGTGAGAGACCTGTGTTTGTGGTTGTTTGAGCCATCAACTTTTCCTAACCAAGATGTAGAGGAATTGGAAGACGCACTCACCAAGATGAAGCAAGAGAGAGATTTGTGGGAAGAACGGTTCCATGCTTTGAGCCAAAAGCATGAAGAGTTGTAGCTTGAGTCTAAGGACAAGGATACACTTATTGAGATTCTTGAAGACCGTGTAGTGAAGAGACAGAGAGATCCAGAGGGTTTATATTCCTATAGCATGCCTTAGCCTTCCGGTGCTTGGAAGAAGATTATTAATCAGTTTGTCCTCGAGAAGACTCAGATAAGACATCCTTTGAGTCCGAGATTCGATGCATCTGAAGGAAGTATGCACCCATAGCCAGATCATATGATAAAGTTGCTAGGGATCCTTCGGATGATAGTTTCCTTTTCTCTTGTATTTGTATTTTGGTTTCTGAAATTATACTCAGTGCAATCCTTCCAAAAATTTATGAATAAAAAGAGATTTTAGGGTCAATCAAATTGTTGTTATTATTATTATATGAATATATATTTGAAAATAGGACTTCATATGTTCCTTGAAATTAAAAACAATCAAAACATTGCATTTCATGCATCATTTGCATAACAGGTCTTCTTCCGCCAGATGTCTTATCAGTTCTTCTTCTATGCATTAGCCAAGCTGACTCACCGCTATAATACTCGTGTTAATCAACCGAAGAGAATGGAGCATCTAGAGAAAGAGAATAGAGAGCTGAAGGATGAGATCTCCAAACTTATGACGCTAATGGAATTTGTGATTCCTGCCCATTATCGGTCGTCACCATCCTCCTATAACTCCTCCTCCTCCTCAGAGGACTGTTATTTATGAGATTACTTCTTCAACTATTCCAGTTGCCGCTACCAGTCAATCCATTCCTGCTATGCTTGCTGGATTCCCTTGGGGAATGCCACCAATTTTTTTGCTAGAAGGGAATGCATCCATCTTTGTTTCTCTGCCGGCATCTAGCCCGATCATGTCAGTACCACCTTCCGTTGTTCACACTCTTCCTCGTGTTGAGGACACCATTTATCACTCTGAGCCTTCTGAGGGTCCAGATGTATACGAGAAAATAGACGAAATAAAAGATCAATTCCTCAAGCTGCCCAAAGATTTGAAGACTTTGAGAGGGAAAGATTTGTTTGGGAAGAATGTTGTTGAACTCTGCTTAGTCCGTAATGTCAAAATTTTGGTGAAATTCAAGGTCCCAGACTTTGAAAAATACAAAGGGAATACTTGTCCGTTGAGCCATCTTATTATGTATGCCAGGAAAATGTCTACTCAAACTGATAATGATCAACTGTTGATTCACTATTTCCAAGATAGTTTAATTGGAGCTTCCTAAGATGGTATATGGGTCTGGACAGTGCAAGCATTCGTAATTTCAATGACTTAGACGAGGCCTTTGTCAAGAAGTATAAGTATAATATGGATATGGCGCCAGATAGAGACCGGTTGAGGTCGATGTCTCAGAAGGATAAGGAGACGTTCAAAGAATATGCATAAAGACGGAGAGAATTAGCTGCTCAGATAAGTTCGCCTCTTGAAGAGAAGGAGATGACTAAGATCTTCTTGAAAACGCTTAGTTCATTTTATTACGAACGTATGATTGCAAGTGCCCCCAATGATATTATTGAAATGGTAAACATGGGGATGAGGCTAGAAGAAGGTGTCAGTGAAGGACGTTTATCTAAAGAAGAGGCTTCAGATAGCAAGAAGTATGGTGGAAGTTTCTCTAAGAGGAAGGAAGGAGAAACTAATTCAGTGTCAGTAGGGAGACAAATGAGGCCTCATGTCAGGAAAGGTTCTCAACCCCATCAATATCAACACCAACTTTATTTAGTAATTCCAGTTTTTTCCAACGATTCCATCAATCAATCAGTTCCAATTCAGTAACAACAACATCAGCAACAACCGCAACAAAGAACCAACTACATCATCAACAACAACAACAACAATCATCACCAATAAAACTTTGAGAGGAAGAAAGTCTCCTTTGACCCTATTCTTATGACTTATGCAGAGTTGTACCCATCCCTGGTACTCAAAAATCTTATTTAGCCAAGAAACCTGCCGCAAATCCCTGAGCCATTACCATGGTGGTTCAAGCCTGATCTTCGTTGTGCTTTTCACCAGGGAGCCCCTGGTCATGATATAGAGAATTATTATCCGTTGAAGTATGAAGTTCAAAAACTTATGAAAAGTGGTATGGTGTCCTTTGAGGACAGAGCGCCTAATGTAAAAGCCAATCCATTACCTGCTCATGGTAACGCTTCTATCAATATGGTGGATGACTGTCTAGGGAATTTTAGAGTTTTTGATGTACGACGTATCCGAAGATCTTTGGTGGAGATGCATAAAACTTTATGTTTGATTAGCGATTATGAACTTGACTATGATGATTGTGTTATTTGCAGCATGAACCCATGTAGATGTATGGTTGTCAAGAGAGATATCCAGAAGTTGAAGGATGAGAATGTAATCCAATTCAATAGTAGAGGGATATGGGAGATGATGTGAATGTCATTGTACCGGTATTCAAAATCCCTGAGTGGGTAGTCATTCAGTTTGACAGCAACAACAACAATAATGTCAATAGATCGGTATCAGTGTTGGTCATACATTAGCAGGCCTTATCCCTTATGCATCCGATAAAGTTGTGCCATACTAATATAATGCCACTATGATTAAGAACGGTTAAGAGGTTCCTCTACCAGTGGAAGACTCAGTGGTAAATATTGCAGATATAGCAAAGGTGACCCGTAGTGGTCGTGTATTCAGTCTAGTGTTTCCAAAGATTGTGGAGGATGTATCAGTGGGTAAGAAGATAAAGATTTTTGCAGTGAATCTGGTTAATCCTCTAATGTATCATTCTGGTGAGTCCAGCAAATTGAAGACTAACGATGATGATGAAGTGTTAAGGTTAATAAAGAGAAGTGAATTCAACATTATGGAGCAGTTTCTCTAAACACCATCAAAAATTTCTATGATATCATTGCTAATGAATTATGAAGCGCACATAGAAGCATTGCAGAGAGTGTTGGAACAGGCCTATGTTGAGCATGATGTAACTGTGGATCAGTTTGACCACATTGTTGCCAACATCACTTCTTGTAACAATTTGAGTTTTTGTGATGAAGAGCTTCCTGAGGAAGGCATAAATCACAATTTGGCATTGCATATTTCAATGAATTGCAAGGAGTACGCTTTGTCCAATGTGTTGGTTGATACTGGGTCATTGTTGAATGTATTTCCAAAGTCAACTCTATCAAGACTCTCTTACCAAGGCGCCCCAATAAGGTATAGTGGCGTAGTTGTCAAAGCGTTCGACGGTTCTCGTAAAACTATCATTGGAGAAGTGGACCTTCCAGTGAAGATAGGTCCGAGTGATTTCCAAATTACTTTTCAGGTAATGGATATCCACCCGGCCTATAGTTGCTTGTTGGGAAGGCCATGGATTCATGAAGTTGGAACTGGGACGTCTACTATACACCAGAAGCTGAAACTTATGAAGAACGGCAAGCTCGTCGTTGTTAGTGGAAAGAAGGCATTATTGGTGAGCCATTTGTCATCTTTCACGTATGTTGATGCTGAGGAGGAGGTTGGAATGCCGTTCCAAGCCTTATCTATTGCTGATGAATTAAAGAAAGCTAGGCCCCCCATGCCTTCTTTTCAAGACGCACAAAAGGCTATTCAGGCTGGTAGCATTGACAAGTGGGGTCCTGTTGTGGAGATCGCCGAGAACAAGAATAGAGTCGGGCTAGGATTTCAACCAGGGCCATTCAATGCTAATGTCAAAGTTATGCAACCAATATTCTTCAGTGGAGGGTTCATTCATGATAATGATCAACAATCAACTGCCATTATCGAAGACAGTGGTGATGAAGACGAACTTGCGCCAACTTTGTGACGCATGGCCAGACTTGCAACAATTGGGTTGTTGTTGACGTTCCTACTTTCATTCATCGTTCTAAGTAATTTGTTTCATCTATTTTAAGAAAAATCCTTCTCCTATGCTAAAGGGAGAAGTGAACATTGTTGGGCTTTTTTCTAATTATCATCAATAAAATACAATTTTATTCATCCACGTCTATGATGTTTTATCTTTACTTTTTGCTTTCTCTAAAAATGGTAATCACAAAAAACATTAAAAAAAAAAATTTTTCCATCTGCATAATATTTGTTTTCACTCCACTTCTCTAAAATCAAAATATCAAATCATTATGCAGGTTGGTTCTCAAACTCATTGAATACAATGATCCTACTCCCTCTCCAAACTTTGATTTCCCTGTGTTTGAAGTTGAGGAAGATATTGATGATGAAGAAGTATTGGACAAGTTATCCCGTTTGCTTGAGTACGAGGAAAAAGTCATTCAGCCGTTTGAGGAGCAGATTGAATTAGTCAACTTGGGTTTCGATGATGATGTGAAGGAAGTCAAGACTGGGTCTCAATTGTGTCCAGAAGATAAGAAGGGGTTGATTGATCTTCTTCAAGATTATTCAAATGTGTTTGCTTGGTCCTATCAAGACCTGCCTGGTTGGATTCTGAGATTGTGGAGCATATACTGCCGTTGAAACTAGAATGCCTGCCAATCAAGCAAAAATTAAGAAGAACTCATCCTGATATGGCAGTAAGGATTAAAGAGGAAGTGCATAAGTAGATTGATGCGGTTTTCTTGTTACCTCCGAGTATCCACAATGGGTGGCCAATATTGTGCCTGTTCCTAAGAAAGATGGAAAACGCTGCATGTGTGTTGATTACAGAGATTTGAATAAAGCCAGTCCGAAAGATGATTTTCCTCTGTCACACATTAATATGTTGGTAGACAATACAGCTAAGTTCAAAGTCTTCTCGTTCATGGACGAATTTTCCGGTTATAATCAAATCAAGATGGCACCTAAAGATATGGAGAAGACCATATTCATTACGCCCTAGGGAACATTCTGTTATAGAGTGATGCCTTTCGGTTTAAAGAATGTTGGTGCAACGTACTAGATATTGAAGTTCATAGAGTGATGCCTTTCGGTTTATAGAGTGATGCCTTTCATGATATGATGCATAAAGAGATTAAAGTTTATGTTGATGATATGATTGCTAAATCAAGTGATGAAGAAGAGCATGTTGAGCATTTGTTTAAGTTATTCCATAATTTGAGGAAATATAAACTCTGTTTAAATCCTAATAAGTGTACTTTGGTGTTCATTCTGGTAAGTTATTGGGCTTTATTATCAGTGAGAATGGTATTGAAGTTGATCTTGCCAAGGTCAAAGCAATACAAGAGATGCCTGCGCCCAAAATAAAGAAGCAAGTCAGAGGTTTTCTCGGCCGCTTGAACTATATCTCAAGATTTATATTGCATATGACTGCCACATGTGCGCCTATTTTCAAGCTTCTTCGGAAAGATCAGTCTTGTGATTGGACCGAAGATTGCCAAACATATTTTGATAGTATCAAGGAGTATCTGCTTGAGCCTTCGATTCTGTCACCGCCTATTGAAGGAAGAACTTTGATCATGTATTTGATTGTGCTTGATGTAACACCCCAAAATTTACCCTCCTCATTCATGCATTCATTTAGCATTTCATATTGCATTTCATCATGTCAATCAGAACTAGATCCAAAAAAAAAAAATTTAAAAAAAAAATAATAAATAAAAATAATAATAAAAAAATAAATAAAATATAATAAAAAAATTTGGACTTGGGTCTCTCTCATTTGAGCCTACAAAACCATGAAATTTAGTCTATAAATACCAAGGCTTCACTTGAGAAAAAGGAAGAGAAGCAAAATACTCTGAGGTTTCCTTGGAACAAAACCCTGGACAAAACCTGAAGAGAAACCTGACAGAGAATTCAGAGCAGCCTCCAAACCCTGAAGGGTCTCACGGGTGCAACTCAATTTCAATCAAGCTCTCCAATCAGGTTTGCCCTATTCCCATTATTTCTGAAGTGTATGCCACAAGGTTTGAGGTTTCTGAAACCATACTGTTATCCATGAAAAAAATGCTTATGGTGTTTCACTAACCCTTTTGTTGAGTTTTTGTGAGGGCTCACATGACTTTTGCAGGGATAACTTGCGTGGTTTCCCACTTTATTTGTGGGATAACCCCTGGAGGTTCATTCCGATTACCTGTACTGACCCACTTTCTCTGATGATGTTAGCTTGGAAGGATCTCAGGGTTTCCCATTCCTCTAATTGTTGTTACTTCGGATCTTTATCCGCGTGGTACTTTTACATTTTTCCCGCATTTTACTGCTTTCCTAGCTGGAAGACCTCGATAGGAGGCAATGTTTTTGTGTTTACTTTATGCAGGTTCCTTTGTCCAGGGTTAAGAGCTATGAGGTCTTATCCTCATTACCCTTTTGCATGCGCGTTCCTACAATGCAAACAAACCCTTCATTGATTTTTCTTCTCCATAACACACGTTTACTCCTTCTACTACAGGCGAGTAAGTCTCCAAAGGTTGAGCATCCGGTAGATTGCGTAGTGACGTCGTTCGTCCAAAACCCAATCCACAACCCCGTAGTTAGCCGAACTACGGCTTGCTCTGATTCTCATTCCAGATGAGATACGTAGGCATAAGACGCGATGTCTTAGCGAGCACACATCCCCCAACCCATAGGTCAGCCGAGCTACGAAGACTCTGATTCTCATATTCAGATGAGATACGTATGCAGTTGATGCGACATCCGCACGAGTCATTTTCATTTAACCCTTTTTTTTTGGTAAACAGCACAAGATAAACTCACACCCTTTAGACGAAAACTACAAAAGTGGATCCCGTAGAGTACTACGGATGCGTAGGGGTGCTAATACCTTCCCTTCGCATAACCGACTCCCAAACCCAAGATTTGGTTGCGAGACCCCGTCTTGTCCTTTCCTTTTTCAGGTTTACTTCGAGCGTTTCCTTTCCCTCCTTTGGGATGAATAACGCACGGTGGCGAATCTTCTGTCTTTTTCTTTCGCCGGTTGTTTTTTTTGCGCACTGTATTTTTTAGGTTGCGACAGCTGGCGACTCTGCTGGGGACTAAGAAGTTGACCTCTTGCTGGTCCATCTTCCCTAAGCGAGTCCCTCCTAGCTTGTGTGATTTCTTGTTTATTGGGTGTTCATGCTTTTGTACATTTATTTGCTTACCTGCTTGCATGCATCTGTTGTATCTATTGGATCTGTTTGTTTGTTTGTTGGGATGGGATGTTCTATGAGAGATAAGCCCATTACCCAGGCTTGAGTGTACACACAGGTTTTAGAGTGGATGATCATGAGGCTTGCGTGGCAAGTTGCTACGTTAAGTCGTTCGTGAAGAACCACACCCAAACGAGGTTTCTTTTGGATATATTATGTCCTACGGATGTTCCGTAACGACATGGTGTTCCTTTAGAAATCGTTGACTCTGGTGACCATTTCCTGAGAACTCAGTCGAGGCCTCTCCTCCGAGACGTGATTATGTTAGCTCTGGTGGGCGCATTCTCGCTGATCAATCCGAGGACCCCGAGACTGGGAACTTGCTTTAGGATGTCCTGTTGAGGGGAGTCAGTGGAGGTCTTTTATCCCGTAATAATGTCAAACCTTCAGTGGTAAATGTATTATTCGCGACTGAAGGGCTGAAGCTGACGAACTTCTGTTCTTAGAACCTACCAGTGAGGGGTGGGCTAAATTCAGGAAACCTTAACCTCCAACCAACCTGGTTTTCTGGAGCAGAGTTTTGGTCTTGTATTATATTCCTCAATGAATTTCTCTCCAGGAAGTGCAACCTGACAGATGTTCAAGCGGATCCATCAATTCTGATTGACATGCCTTTGCATTGCATAACATCATCTGCATATTTGCATCCAACATCTCATGCTTATTCATTTGCAGGGTATTCCCTTTCAAAACGGGGGTGCCTTAAAACTGAACAAGCAGTGCATCGCATACCATGCATATTAACCCTTGTCTGTTTTGCAGGTGTCACCGTAGTGTCTAATGTTTGTTCCCTGTATCAGGCAGTTATTGGTCCCAAGTGAGTTCACAGATACCCGACAAAGGAAAACCGTCCACGACTAGTGATGGACCAAGTACAGAAAGAGTTGGCTGATATGCGTGGAAGGATGGATCAGTTCATGACATTGATGACTGGTATGGCAGCAGGTCAAGAAAAGCTGAGGGAATTGGTTGGGCAACCGAGGCCTGAGGTGGAGATACTAAATGCTGAGGGAAACCCTGGTAACCCCGGGTAATGTTGGCAACACAGGGAATGTTGGAAATGGTATTGGCGGAAGGTACAATGTGAATCAAGGAATTCGGATTAACGGGCACCCCGTTACTGAAGAATATCAGTATGATCAATTTTCTTTGCACGACGAGGCCCTCGAGACCACTCGCCGTATGGATGAGCTTGCTGAGAAGCTCAAATCTTTGGAGTCTCAAAATTCCTTAGGCTTTGATGTCACAAATCTTGGTCTGGTTCAGGGAGTAAGGATTCCTCACAAGTTCAAACCCCCTACTTTTGAGAAATACAACGGGGCTTCTTGCCCACACACTCATCTCCAATCTTATTTGGGAAGGTTGGGAGCTCACACGGAAGATGAAAAGTTGTGGATGTACTATTTTGAAGACAGTCTAACTGGAGCTTCTCGTGAATGGTATTCTCATTTGTCTCGTACTACCATCAAGAGCTGGAAAGACTTGGCAGGGGCTTTTGTCAAGCAATATCAATACAACTTGGACATGGCTCCAAATCGGACCTTGTTGCAAGGTATGTCTCAGACTGCCAAGGAATCCTTTAGAGAGTATGCTCAGCGTTGGAGACAGATTGCTGCGTCCGTCCAACCCCCTATGTCTGAAAGGGAGATGGCGGACATGTTCATGAACACTCTTCAAGGCAATTATATTGAGAGATTGGCTGCTTGCCCGTCAATCAGCTTTGCAGAGATAGTAATTGCTGGAGAAAGAATCGAGAGTCTGTTGAAGATGGGCCGAATTCAAGACAATAGTGTTTCCAACCCATCAGGTCCCAAGAGACCGTTTGCTGGTAACGGTCAGCGAAGAAAAGAAGGCGAGGCAAGCGTTGTGTATGCCGGCAGAGGCAGGAGTAAAGGACGCCCTAATTATTATCAAGATCAAGTGGCCGCAGTCACTATTCCAACACTTGTTCCTCAACCGCAATATCATTCGCAACAACAACCCAGGTACAACAATCAACAACAAGGAGGTAATCCGGGTCAGCAGAGACACTATCAACAACGTCCAAGGCAGGCGGACCGGGTCATTGAGCCAATCCCAATGCCTTATTCAGTATTACTTCCCAAGCTGATTGACATGAATCTGGTTACGTTAAGAACTCTGTGTTGGTGTAAGCCCTAGAGGCCAATACATTTTGGGTACTTGTATCGAATAATAAAAGGCATTCTCTTTATTATGGTTGATTAATAAAGTCCCTGGAATAGATAGTCCGTTTAATGTATTAAGTGTGACTTAATCATGAGAACACATTAAACATAAGGACATTATTCCTAAAGTATCCGTAGTCGAGCTTTAGTGTGAAGTGGGATAACATTAAAGCATTAAGACTATTATGTTTGTAGACTGATGATCACATCTCATGGATCATGGATAAAGAGTTATCAAGTCTTAAACATAGGTATGAATATTAAGAGTAATATTTATACCGGATTGACCCGCTATGAGAATACTATATAGAAAGTTATGCAAGGTGTCATAAGTTATTCTCATGGTGATAATAGTGTATTCCACTCTTCGACCTGAAACCACTATGGATCCTAGATGTAGAGTCGAGTGCTTTATTGCTGATCCAACGTTGTCCGTAACTGGATAACCATAAAGACAGTTGATGGGTACTCCACAAAGCATGCTGAGGGACATGAGTGACCTAGATGGAATTTGCCTATGCAAGGTGTCATAACAGGATAAATGTCTATGGGCCCAATATTGAACTGGACAAGGATGACACGGTCTATGCCTTGTGTTCAATATAGACATAAGGGCAAAAGGGTAATTATACACATAAGTATTATCACAGAAGGAATTGTCAGATCACATGACATTTTCGTGTCTTGGGTAGCAGTGATGTGTTGCTAGATACCGCTCACTGTTTATTATGTTAAATGCGTGATTTAATATAATTGCCAACGTCACGAAAACCTACAGGGTCACACACAAAGGACGGATTGATGAGAGATAGAGTAACTAAGGAATACCGTAAGGTACGGTGCCCTTAAGTGAGTTATAGAGCATCGTAAGGTACGATGTACTTGAGTAGAATACGAAATATGGTAAGGTACCATGAGCTTAAGTGATTTTGGGCATATTATAAGATATGGGCCAAAATACACTTAAGTGGGCTTTTAGCTTGAAGCCCACACAAGTGGTTCTATAAATAGAACCCTTGTGCAGAAGCAAAAATTTGCGGTTGCATTATTTTCGTTTTCTCTCTCTCTCTCTCTCTCACTCAAAGCCTTCATTCATACCAGCTAGCACTGAGATTGAAGGAACCCGTTCGTGTGGACTGAGTAGAGACGTTGTCATCGTTCAACGTTCGTGATCGTTTAGTGGATCTGCATCAAAGGGTTTGATCGTCACAAGAGATCTGCATCAAAGGGTTTGATCGTCACAAGAGATCTGCACCAAAGGTTTCAGTCGTCACAAGAGGTAAATATTCTATCACTGATCATGACCATTCGTAAGGATCTCTAAAGGAGAAATTTTTTAATTTCCGCTGCGCTTTGGGTCGCAATTCTCCTTCAGTGGTATCAGAGCCACTTACGAAACCATGAATCGGATAGCTGTTTAATTTCTGTATTAATATGATTAAAAGACAGAATGAATCGATTAATTAAAAGGGTAATTAAATTTGGCATCATGAGTGTACGAGTTGGATGATTGATGTTGACTATGCTTCGGAATCCGACATTAGTATGGTGAAGCAGCGATACATCGATCGTCCATAGGTTACGCAATTGAGACCGATCAACTTATATATGATATAAGTAATCCTAATGCAAAGTACGGTATATGTGATATACTGTTTCTGTTTCGTTCATTCGAACACTAAATGATTGTTTTCCTTTGAGCGATCAATGGTCATTTGCTTCGGAATCCGACATTAGTATGGTGAAGCAATGACCTGTTGATCAATCATACTGAATCAACAATCGAGGTGTGTTTGACGGTCTGAAATTGGCGCATTAGGGTTGGTGACGGCGCAAGGGTTGTTCCGTCAAGGAGTCAAAGAGTTGTGAACTTAGGGCTTTTGGAACACGTCTGTTGACTGTTTCAAAGTTTGTTATTTTGGCTGCGTGAAGCTCGTGTGACGAGCGTGTTGACTGTTTCAAAGTCTGTTATCTTGGCCGCGTGAAGCTCGTATGACGAGCGTAACAAGCGTAACAAGATGGATGCGTGACGAGCGTAACAAGATGCTTAACGGTCGTAACAAGATGCGTGACGGTCGTAACACGCTGCGTGACGCCCGTGACGGTCGTAACAAGGACGTGACGGTCGTCACATGCCTTGTGACGGTCGTCACACACACAGCGGAACCCCCGGCTAACTCTGCGTAGTGTGATCAGTCGTCGAAATTTAATTTTGTTTTAATTAATTAAAGGAATTAAAATTTAATAATAACAATGTGTTTATTATTATTGCCTTGTGGTGATCAGTTATGGCCTTAGTCTTTCTTTACTTTGTTTTGGGTTTTTTAAATACGACCTGCGTGTCGTGCCTCTCCTTTTGATCTCTTAATGTAACTTCTTTTCTCATCTCAAACCCTCGTATGTAAAACGAGTTTCTTCTGGAATGTAATACTGTGAAGAAAGAGAAGAAGACAATGTTATGAAGAAAGAGAAGAATTCAAGATCAAAGGAGGACAACCTTGAAGATCTTGCTTGGAGAAGCTTAGAGAAGAATTCAATACTAAAGGGGGACAACCTTGAAGATCTTGCTTGGAGAAGCTTAGATCGTTATTAGGTTAGCTTAGGTTCTCTCATTGGCTTGGGAGAACAATTGCGCTAGGGGCCATAACTGTTTCATTGTGTATGTATGTTGATGCATGTGAATGTATGTGAATGTATGTTGATGCATGTGAGAGACGATTTATATGATAAACAAGCCGGTGAGATCAGTACAATTGCAATTCCCTCAAAATTAAATATTAAGTTTATGCTTTCCAAGTTTTAACACTCATCAAGACTAGTAATGGATAATGTAGGTTTCGCCTACGCGAGGTGCATGATCTATATATTAGTAAGGTGCGATGGGATAATTGTAATATCCAACTGTTAAAACAATGGGTCAAACTTAACTAAACAAATTATAATAAGATTATATGTGTTTGCTTTCCAAGTTTTAGCACTCAACAAGACTGGTATCGGATATGTAGGTTTCGCCTACGCGAGGTGCATGTTTTGTATTAGTTAAGGTGCGATGGGATAATTGTAATATCCAACTGCTAAAACGATGAGTCAAACTTGATTATAATTTTCTTATATATGTTTAGAAGCAAGAGTTGGGAATAATCCATATGATGGATTGGAATAAGGAGTTATTCACCCAATTGAAATTTTCGAGAGTTGTATGAGATACAATTGGAAGGAGTTCCTACCTAAATAACCTAGTTTTGTGTAATCCGCCTACGCGGACTTAGAACGAAGTGAAATATGGATCTCGACCCACTAGAAAATCTTCCAACGGGATTTTCCGAATCAAATGATGAGGGTCATTTGTTTTGAGTAAAATAGTGGGAGCATATTTAATTAAAGGCCTGATTAAATATGTCAATGATACTTATATTTTCATTAATCCTTAGGTAGATTACCATGACAGCAAACACCTCTAACAACATCTTGAGATCAATCCTTGATAAGGAAAAATTGTCTGGGACAAATTTTCTGGATTGACACCGAAACCTGAGGATTGTCCTCAAACATAATAGAAAGCTGTATGTCTTGGAGACACCTGTTCCTGAAGAGGAACCTCCTAGTTCTGCACCTAAGGCAGAAAGAGATGCTTATAAGAAGCATGTCGATGATGCCAATGAAACTGCTTGTCTCATGCTAGCTACCATGAACTCAGAATTGCAAAAGCAACATGAGAACATGTCAGCGTTCGATATGATCGAACACCTGAAGTTGCTCTATCAAGAGCAAGCAAGGCATGAGAGGTTTGAAGTTTCAAAAACCCTTTTTTTTAAGGCAAGTTAGCTGAGGGAGCCCCTATAAGTCCCCATGTGCTCAAGATGATTGGGTATATGGAAAAGCTTGAAAGGTTGAGTTTTCCCCTCGGAAAGGAACTTGCGACTGATTTGGTCTTGCAATCGTTGCCAGATAGTTTCAGTCAATTTGTCCTAAATTTCAATATGATTGATATGGACAAATCTCTTCCTGAACTGCTCGCCATGTTAAGAACTGCCGAGCAGAATCTGAAGACAAAAGGGAAGTCCATTCTGATGATCGGAAATGGAAAGAGACAGAACAAAAGGCCCACCAGGCAGGGTGATAAAGGGAAGGGCAAGGAAGTTGCCAAACCCAGACCCACTATTACTGTTTTGAGGCCTAGTGGAGGCATAACAAAGGCAGGCACCTGCTTCCATTGCGGTAAGACCGGACACTGGAAGAGAAACTGCCCAAAGTACTTGGAAGATGACAAAATCTCCATTCACAGGAAAAGGTGAAAGAGCTGATGATCTTTTGGCCCTCATACATACTGATGTATGTGGACCACTGAACATTCCAGCCAGAGGAGGTTTTTCAGTACTTCATTTATCGATGATTTCAGTAGATACGGTTGTGTGTATTTAATGAAACACAAATCAAAGTCCTTTGAAAAGTTCAAGGAATTCAATAATGAAGTACAAAACCAACTAGGTAAGAA
This sequence comes from Lathyrus oleraceus, assembly GCF_024323335.1. Taxonomy (NCBI): domain Eukaryota; kingdom Viridiplantae; phylum Streptophyta; class Magnoliopsida; order Fabales; family Fabaceae; genus Lathyrus; species Lathyrus oleraceus. Next base: position 245,149,335 of record NC_066579.1, on the reverse strand, counting down.
TATTAAAACTCTTCGATCAGATCGAGGCGGTGAGTATTCAAGCCTAAAGCTTGATGACCATCTGAAAGAGTGTGGGATCCTATCCCAACTTACTCCTCCTGGAACACCACAATGGAATGGTGTATCTGAGAGAAGAAATCGAACCCTGATAGACATGGTCCGATCCATGATGAGTCACGCCGATCTTCCAAACTCCTTTTGGGGACATGCGCTATTGACAGCAACTTACACACTTAACCGTGTTCCATCCAAAAAGGTTGAGAAGACACCATATGAGATATGGAGTGGTAAGAAACCACATATGTCTTACATAAAGATTTGGGGTTGCGAGGTTTATGTGAAATGACAAGTTTCAACTAAGCTTGAGCCCAAATTTGACAAATGCTTATTTGTGGGGTATCCTAAAGAAACAAGAGGATATTATTTCTACAATCCTTCTGAGGGCAAAATGTTTGTCGCTCGAACCTGAGTTTTCCTAGAGAGGGATTTTATTTCCAAAGGAATCAGTGGGAGGAAAGTAGAACTTGAAGAAATTCAAGAATCACAAATTATCGATACACCTATGGAGGAATTAAAGCAGGAAACACAAGTGGTTGTGTAAGAGCAACCTGCTCAAGTAGAACAAGACCAGCGTAGGTCAGGCAGAATACGTCACCTGACTAAGATATATGGATATCTGATCTAGGTGATGTATTCCTCATGGATCAAGATGAGCCTGTGACCTACTCATGGAATCTTCATTTTGATGAAACAGTAAAACTGTATGGATTCATCAAGAACGAAGATGAGCCTTGTGTCTACAAGAAGGTTAGTGGGAGCATGATCGTATTCCTGGTATTATATGTAGATGACATATTACTTATTGGAAACGATATCCCTACCCTGCAACAAGCAAAGTCTTGGGTGGGGAAATGCTTATCTATGAAGGACCTAGGTGAAGCAGCCTATATATTAGGAATCAGAATCTATAGAGATAGATCATAAAATGCTTGGCCTAAGTCAGAGTACATAGACAAGGTCCTGAGACGCTTTAATATGAATGATTCCAATGGTTATGTGTTTTGCTGAAATGGTGGCACTGTGAGTTTGAAAATTTCAAAGCAAGATACGGTTGCTGATTCTACAACCGAGGCCGAGTATATTGCTGCCTCAAATGCAGAAGAGGGAGTTGTTTGGATCAAAAAGTTCATTAGTGAACTTGGCATAGTCCCTAGCATTGTGGATCCCATTGGTCTCTATTATGATAACAATGGTGCTATCGCACAAGCCAAGGAGCCTAGATCTCACCAACGATCCAAACACATGCTTAGGCGTTATCATCTCATTCGAGAGATAATAGATAGAGGAGATGTGAAAATATGTAAAGTACCTACACTTGACAATATAGTTGACCCACTGACAAAGCCTCTTGCGCAGTAGAAGCATGATGGCCATACTAGATCAATGGGCATACGGGGTATGCCTGATTGGCTCTAGTGCTAGTGGGAGATTGTTGGTGTAAGCCCTAGAGGCCAATACATTTTGGGTACTTGTATCGAATAATAAAAGGCATTCTCTTTATTATGGTTGATTAATAAAGTCCCTGGAATAGATAGTCCGTTTAATGTATTAAGTGTGACTTAATCATGAGAACACATTAAACATAAGGACATTATTCCTAAAGTATCCGTAGTCGAGCTTTAGTGTGAAGTGGGATAACATTAAAGCATTAAGACTATTATGTTTGTAGACTGATGATCACATCTCATGGATCATGGATAAAGAGTTATCAAGTCTTAAACATAGGTATGAATATTAAGAGTAATATTTATACCGGATTGACCCGCTATGAGAATACTATATAGAAAGTTATGCAAGGTGTCATAAGTTATTCTCATGGTGATAATAGTGTATTCCACTCTTCGACCTGAAACCACTATGGATCCTAGATGTAGAGTCGAGTGCTTTATTGCTGATCCAACGTTGTCCGTAACTGGATAACCATAAAGACAGTTGATGGGTACTCCACAAAGCATGCTGAGGGACATGAGTGACCTAGATGGAATTTGCCCATCCTGCATAACAGGATAAATGTCTATGGGCCTAATATTGAACTGGACAAGGATGACACGGTCTATGCCTTGTGTTCAATATAGACATAAGGGCAAAAGGGTAATTATACACATAAGTATTATCACAGAAGGAATTGTCAGATCACATGACATTTTCGTGTCTTGGGTAGCAGTGATGTGTTGCTAGATACCGCTCACTGTTTATTATGTTAAATGCGTGATTTAATATAATTGCCAACGTCACGAAAACCTACAGGGTCACACACAAAGGACGGATTGATGAGAGATAGAGTAACTAAGGAATACCGTAAGGTACGGTGCCCTTAAGTGAGTTATAGAGCATCGTAAGGTACGATGTACTTGAGTAGAATACGAAATATGGTAAGGTACCATGAGCTTAAGTGATTTTGGGCATATTATAAGATATGGGCCAAAATACACTTAAGTGGGCTTTTAGCTTGAAGCCCACACAAGTGGTTCTATAAATAGAACCCTTGTGCAGAAGCAAAAATTTGCGGTTGCATTATTTTCGTTTTCTCTCTCTCTCTCTCTCTCTCACTCAAAGCCTTCATTCATACCAGCTAGCACTGAGATTGAAGGAACCCGTTCGTGTGGACTGAGTAGAGACGTTGTCATCGTTCAACGTTCGTGATCGTTTAGTGGATCTGCATCAAAGGGTTTGATCGTCACAAGAGATCTGCATCAAAGGGTTTGATCGTCACAAGAGATCTGCACCAAAGGTTTCAGTCGTCACAAGAGGTAAATATTCTATCACTGATCATGACCATTCGTAAGGATCTCTAAAGGAGAAATTTTTTAATTTCCGCTGCGCTTTGGGTCGCAATTCTCCTTCACTCTGGCCCCACCAATCGATCCCAATAATTTGCCTAGAGGTTATGATGTCAACGCCAAATGTGCTTTTCACTCCAACACACCTGGCCATACTACAGATAATTGCAAGGCTCTCCAGTTAAAGGTACAAGATTTGAGAGATGCCCAGGCTATCAATTTTGCTCCGGTGCCTAATGTTATCCAAAACCCGATGCCGGCTCCCGGCGGGCAGAGGATTAATGTTGTTGATAGTGGGGAAACTTTGAATTTGGTTTCTGATGTGACTAAGGTGAAGACTTCGCTATTGGTGGTTAAAGACCGACTTCTGAAAGGACAGATTTTCCCGGGCTATGGGGAAGAATGCAGAAATTGTCAAGCTGCCGAAAACGGATGTGACAGTTTGAGAAGGGGTATTCAGCAGCTGATAGATGAAGGTTGTCTTCAGTTCGATCAGGCCCGTCCGGTGAAGAATGATGTATCGACGGTGACGTTTTATTTCACTCCTGAAGAAATATATGTTCCCGAGAGACTCGCTCCGACAATAATATATTTCCCAGAAAGTACAGAACCAGCAGCGGTGAACATCAAAAGTTCAGCACCAGTCGCAATTTACTCTGACAGCCCTCAACCGACTTTGGTTAGTCCAATCACCATCACGGTACCGGGACCTGTTGCGTATGAGAAAGACAGTGCTATCCCGTGGCACTATGGGGCTAATATCTACTGCCAGGGGCAGAAAGTTAACAAAGAAGACATTGACATTGGTAGCTTCGCTGTAGACAATGTTGGAGGGGTTGGTGGCTTCACTCGCAGTGGACGCCTATTTGCACCATCAACATTATGCGCGAATACTGAAGCCGAGGCAGCTGCCAAGGCTAAAGGGAAACAGGTATCTACCGAAGAGGTTACTACTGAGGAAGATCCTCCTAAGACCGCATTCGAGAAGGAAGTGGACGAGTTTATGAGGATTATCAAGAAAAGTGACTACAAGGTAGTCGACTAGCTAAATCAGACACCCTCAAAGATCTCCATTCTCTGACTATTGCTGTGCTCTGAGGCGCACAGAGCAACCTTGTTGAAAGTACTGAATATGGCCTATGTTCCACCGGAGATAACTGTTAACCAGCTGGAGTCGGTAGTTTCCAATGTAAACGCTAGCCGGGGGCTAGGTTTCACCGATAATGACCTGACACTTGAGGGCAGGAATCACAACAAAGCCTTGCATATCACAATGGAGTGCAAAGGGGTGATGCTTTCCCATGTTTTGGTTGATATAGGCTCTTCTCTGAATGTTCTTCCAAAGAAAGCCTTAATGAAGTTGGATTGCGTTGGCATCATCCTGAGGCCAAGTAACTTAGTTGTGAGGGCTTTTGATGGCTCTAAGAGAGCTGTCTTTGGCGAAGTTGAGTTGCCAGTTAAGATTGGAGCGCAGGTGTTCAAGAGCACCTTTTATGTGATGGATATCCAGCCTGCCTACAGCTGTCTGCTAGGTCGGCCTTGGATTCATGTTGCCGGTGCTGTTACTTCTACCCTCCACCAGAAGCTCAAATATGAACTAGAAGGTCAGATCGTCACTGTATGTGGTGAAGAGGATATTTTTGTTAGCCACCTGTCTATATTTAAGTATGTAGAGATGGATGGCGAGATGCATGAGATGCTGTGTCAGGGCTTCGAAACTACAAACATCAATGAGGTCGCGCCCGAAGCTGTCTTTTCACCTGAGTTTGAGAAGGTCGGGACTTCTATCTCTTCATACAAGCAAGTTGTCGAAGTGGTTAAAGCTGGTAATGCCCAAGGCTGGGGCAAATTTGTGGAGTCAGTCATCAAAGAAGACAAGTTTGGATTGGGGTATGCTCCGGGATCTCAGAAGATTGAAACCGGTACTCTCTCCAGCGGGGGTTTGGTTTCCCCCCACATCGTCAATGCTGCAGATGAAGACAAGGCTGACAGCGACTGTGACTTAGATAGCTGGGAGAAAAGCTCGACAATTGGTCGTCTGAAAAAACCGTCCGGGTTACTCTGCTGAAAGAGTGATTTTTATTGTTTTCCTTTATTACATGCATAATAAAGTCTTACACTTTGCCCAAGGTGTAACGGCTCATTTGTAGGGCCATCCATTTAGTTACGTTTCGCAATTATTTTTATCATCAATAAAGGACGGCTTTTGCAAACAATTTTGTGTTCTCTTTCTTTCAGTTTTTTTTACTTTTTACAAAAAAAAATGGCAATGTTTCTTTTTTTCGTTTTTCCTTTCTTTCAAAAAAAAATCTCTCATTCTAAGGTAAAGCATGATCCTCCATCATGCAGAGCCGACCACTCGGATCTCACTGCTAACGACACTGCTATGGCCAAGTATGACTTCGACAATCCTACCTATCAAGCCGAAGAAGGGGCTGAGGAAGATTTTGAATTGCCTGAAGGGTTAGCCAGATTGTTGAAACAGGAGGACCGAGCTATTACACCTTATCAGGAGGTGGTTGAGACCATCAACGTTGGTACCGAAGACGACAAGAAAGAGATCAAGATCGGGGCCAGTCTACAGGCCGAGAGGAAAGACCGTTGATCATGTACTTGACTGTGTTAGAAAGGTCAATGGGTTGTGTGCTCGGTCAGCATGACGAGTCAGGTCGAAAAGAGCATGCAATATACTACCTTAGCAAAAGTTTACCGACTGTGAACAAAGATACTCATTGCTCGAGAAAACTTGCCGCGCTTTGGCATGGGTTGCTCGCCGACTAAGACAGTATATGTTGACTCACACGACTCTATTGATATCAAAAATGGATCCAGTCAAGTATATTTTTGAAAAGCCATCACTTACCGGAAAGGTTACTAGGTGACAAATGATACTGACAGAGTATGACATCCAATACACTTCACAAAAAGCCATCAAGGGAAGTGTCTTGTCAGACTATCTTGCAGAGCAACCGATTGATGATTACCAACCTATGAGGTTTGACTTTCCTGATGAGGACATCATGTTTCTCAAATCGAAAGATTGAGAGGAACCACTCCCGAAGGAGGGGCCTGACCCTGAATCCAAATGGGTTATGATGTTTGATGGGGCGGTCCACGTCAATGGTCGCGGAGTTGGTATAGTGTTGATCACACCAGAAGGGGGTTCATATGCCATTTGGTGCCAGAATAACTTTTCCCTGCACCAACAATGAAGCCGAATACGAAGCTTGTATCCTAAGACTTGAGGAAGCCGTCAATATACAGATTAAAACCCTGGATGTATACGGGGATTCAACTTTGGTCATCAATCAAACCAACGGGAAATGGTGCTATGCTGGAACTACGTACCCAAAATTGACGTATCTCGGTCAGAGACGAATGAAGAAAGCATTTGGTTAGAAAGTGCGCCCTCGGGGGTATCAAGTCGGTGAATTGGTACTCAAAATATTTCTTCCTCCCAACACAGATCACATGGGCAAATGGACACCGAACTATGAGGGTCCGTACGTGGTTAAAAGGATTTTCTATGGCGGAGCTTTGATGCTAACAACCAGGAATGACGAAGACTTCCCGTCCCCTGTCAACTCAGACGCAGTTAAAAAATACTTCGCATAAAATAGACCCGCTGGACGATAAAAAGAATAGTCCAGGCAAAAAAAGGGCATCCCGACGAACCAAAAAAAAAGAGAATAAAGAGGTTCGGGCAAAAATTAGGGATATAAAAAAAGAGTACACCCGGTGAGTCGAAAACCCAAAAGGGCGGCTCAGGCAAAAATGGGTATCCCGATGGATTGAAAACCCGAAAAGGGGGCGATCCAGGCAAAAGTTAGGGAATAAGAGAATGACTGTGATCTGAGTTCATCAGTGTTATATCACCGTTTCATTCAATCCGACAATCTTCGAAGGTTAAAGATCGACTAATCATCCACTTCAGAAAGCAAGATGAGCAGAGCGTCTTGAGGACATACGAGTCATAGCAGAGTCGAAACTCAGTGGGACCCCGTATCCCCGTTGTCATTAGGATAGTTCTCTTTTTATAGCGATCACCTCTTTTCAGGGATCAGCTTCCTGATACCCTCGCCTATTCCTGGCACAAATTTTCTCCCCATTAAGAGTCGAATAATTCAGTTAAAGAGCCTCTTTATTTTTCATTTATCAGTTTGTTTGCAAAAATGTCCGAATTTTTGATAAAACATATTGCATATGAACATAATGGTGGCTTTTGCAGATGATTTGCACAGGAAAACATTTAAAATTGCTTTGAATGTGCTTAATCCCGAACGGTGAATTCAAACTGAGTAATTCCCCCGAGGCATACGTGTATTTTTGGTTGCAGGTCACAGGAACCGGATGCCAAGTCATGAATCCTCATCCCCAAGCGGTTGACAAAGTCTCTCCCCAGCAGAGCATGTTCCCCAACAGAGTTGACAGTATCCAGACTGTCTATCCCCAGTAGAGTTGACAGTATCTAGACTATATATCCCCAGTGGAGTTGACAGTGTCAGACTGTATCTTCCTAGCAACAGCGGAGTGGTTGCGTAACCAACAGATGAGAGGGTGGCGTTCCCAGTGTTCATCTCATTCCCCAGCAGATTATTTTTAACAGATTTGTTAATCCCCAGCTTGAGGGCGATTAGCAAGTTCATATCCCCAGCAAAGGCCGTTTCCTACGACATTTCCCCAAGAAGTGTTTTCCCCACAGACTCTCCTCACAGAGCCTCGCCGAACAAAGTTTCCATAGTTGATACTCCCCCCGCAAGGTCAACTTTTCAAGCAGCCAATTTATTTTTGGTGGCTCATTGGTCCCGGCAGACGGATCATTCCCCACAGAGCATTCAAGGATTGATACAACGATCTGTTCCCTACCGGAGTTTGCTTCCCCAAGCAGATTTCTTTGTACACCATGCATAACATTTGCATTTGCATGCATATCATATCAAGCATACACATAAGCTGATAAACAGGTTCTTCCAAGCAGACTGAAGAATTACTTTACAACCAAGGTCATGAGATCCAGCCAGAGGATCAAGCAAGAGTGATCCAGCCTGAGGGTCGTTTTGAAGATTCAGCCTGAGAATCATTTTCCAGTGATCCAGCCTGAGGGTCATTTTGAAGATTCAGCCTGAGAATCGTGTTCCAGTGATCCAGCCTGAGGGTCCATTTCGAAGATTCAGCCTGAGAATCGTGTTCCAGTGATCCGGCCTGAGGTCCATTTCGAAGATTCAGCCTGAGAGTCGTGTTCCAGTGATCCAGCCTGAGGGTCATTTCAAAGATTCAGCCTGAGAATCGTGTTCCAGTGATCCAGCCTGAGGGTCATTTCGAAGATTCAGCCTGAGAATCGTGTTCCAGTAAGCCAGCCTAAGGCTCAATTTGAAGATTCCCCAGTGAAGTCGCCTACAAGTTTTATTTCTCCAGCAAGCCCAAGTCTAATTGAGGAGTCGTTACAACATGTTCTAGCCCGAAGAATATGTACGAAGCCCAAAAGTGGAATATTCTCGAAGCTGCATATCTAATATGAAGGTTGGTTGTAGATTTCAAAAGAGGGTCAACCAGCGCATGCCTCAGATGCGGGATCCTAATGATGGGAATTTATCATCAAAACAATCCAGATCTAGCCAGAAGATCGAAGTAGATTCAGCCAGAGAATCGAAACAAAGAAGATCTAGCCAGAAGATCGAAAATCGCAACAATTCAGATCTAGCCAGAAGATCGAAGTAGATTCAGCCAGAGAATCAAAGGAAATAGATTTAGCTAGAGAATCGAAACGGAGGAGATCTAGCCAGAAGATCGAAGAAGATCTAGCCAGAAGATCAAAATCGTATATAGCCCGAGGATCAAAATTAATATCCAACCAGAGGACTAAATTGAGTATAGGTTCAGCAAGAGGATCGAAACTCCAGATTAAGCCAGAAGACTGATTCAGATCCAGCCAGAGGATCGGAAGAAAAATAAACAGCGCGGTGTATTTCCGCGTTTTTGTGGTGTTCTCGGAGCGCAAATTTTCGGTCTGTCTTTGGTATTCAATCACAGCTCACCCCGTTTGTCTAATAAGCTGTTCGCTTTCATCCTACTCGGGTTAGCTGATGATTGAATAGGGGCAGCTGTAACACTCCAAAATTTGCCCTCCTCATTCATGCATTCATTTAGCATTTCATATTGCATTTCATCATGTCAATCAGAACTAGATCCGAAAAAAAAAATTACAAAAAATAAATAAATAAAAAAAATATAATAAAATATAATAAAAATTTTGGACTTGGGTCTCTCTCATTTGAGCCCACAAAACCATGAAATTCAGTCTATAAATACCAAGGCTTCACTTGAGAAAAAGGAAGAGAAGCAAAATACTCTGAGGTTTCCTTGGAACAAAACCCTGGACAAAACCTGAAGAGAAACCTGACAGAGAATTCAGAGCAGCCTCCAAACCCTGAAGGGTCTCACGGGTGCAACTCAATTTCAATCAAGCTCTCCAATCAGGTTTGCCCTATTCCCATTATTTCTGAAGTGTATGCCACAGGGTTTGAGGTTTCTGAAACCATACTGTTATCCATGAAAAAAATGCTTATGGTGTTTCACTAACCCTTTTGTTGAGTTTTTGTGAGGGCTCACATGACTTTTGCAGGGATAACTTGCGTGGTTTCCCACTTTATTTATGGGATAACCCCTGGAGGTTCATTCCGATTACCTGTACTGACCCACTTTCTTTGATGATGTTAGCTTGGAAGGATCTCAGGGTTTCCCATTCCTCTAATTGTTGTTACTTCGGATCTTTATCCGCGTGGTACTTTTACATTTTTCCCGCATTTTACTGCTTTCCTAGCTGGAAGACCTCGATAGGAGGCAATGTTTTGTGTTTACTTTATGCAGGTTCCTTTGTCCAGGGTTAAGAGCTATGAGGTCTTATCCTCATTACCCTTTTGCATGCGCGTTCCTACAATGCAAACAAACCCTTCATTGATTTTTCTTCTCCATAACACACGTTTACTCCTTCTACTACAGGCGAGTAAGTCTCCAAAGGTCGAGCATCCGGTAGATTGCGTAGTGACGTCGTTCGTCCAAAACCCAATGCACAACCCCGTAGTTAGCCGAACTACGGCTTGCTCTGATTCTCATTCCAGATGAGATACGTAGGCATAAGACGCGATGTCTTAGCGAGCACACATCCCCCAACCCATAGGTCAGCCGAGCTACGAAGACTCTGATTCTCATATTCAGATGAGATACGTATGAAGTGGATGCGACATCCGCGCGAGTCATTTTCATTTAACCCTTTTTTTTTGGTAAACAGCACAAGATAAACTCACACCCTTTAGACGAAAACTACAAAAGTGGATCCCGTAGAGTACTACGGATGCGTAGGGGTGCTAATACCTTCCCTTCGCATAACCGACTCCCGAACCCAAGATTTGGTTGCGAGACCCCGTCTTGTCCTTTCCTTTTGCAGGTTTACTTCGAGCGTTTCCTTTCCCTCCTTTGGGATGAATAACGCACGGTGGCGACTCTTCTGTCTTTTTCTTTCGCCGGTTGTTTTTTTTTGCGCACTGTATTTTTCAGGTTGCGACAATTGAAGAGAGTAAAGGTTGTGTTCTTGGTCAGCAAGATGAATCTGGAAAGAATGAATATGCAATTTACTACCTCAATAAGAAGTTCACCGACTGTGAGACTCGGTATTATATGCTTGAGAAGATGTGATGCACATTAGCTTGGGCTGCTTAGAGACTGCGCCAGTATACGTTGAATCAGACTACTTGGTTGATATCCAAAATGGATCCAATCAAGTACATTTTTTAGAAGCCTTCTCTAACTGGGAGGATTGCCCGTTGGATGATGTTGTTATCTGAGTATAATATTGAATACCAATCCCAGAAAGCTATCAAAGGTAGTATCTTGACTGGCCATTTGGCTCACCAACCTATTGAAGATTATCAGTCAGTGCAATATGATTTTCCTGACGAAGATATTTTGTACTTGAAGATGAAAGATAGTGATGAACCATTGCTTGAAGAAGGGCCAGAACCTGGTTCCTGTTGGGGCATGGTATTTGATAGAGCTATCAATTTGTATGGTAATGGCATTGGGGAAGTGATTATTACTCCTCAAGGCACTCATTTTCTATTTACGACTAGATTGACCTTCAAGTGTACAAATAATATGTTTGAGTATGAAGCTTACATTATGGGGCTTGAAGAAGCCATTGATCTCAGAATTAAATATCTCGACGTCTATGGAGATTCAGCTTTGGTTATAAATCAAATCAGAGGTGAATGGGAGACGAATCAACCCAGTTTAATACCGTATAGAGATTATGCGAGGAGGATTTCAACTTTATTTACAAAAGTCGAGTTTCATCATATCCCTCGAGATGAAAACTGGATGGCAGATGCTCTTGCAACATTGGCTTCCATGATTATGGTGAAATTTTGGAATGAAGTTCCTAATTTAACAGTGATGCGACTTGATAGGCCAGCTCATGTATTTGCTATTGAAGAAGTCGAAGATAAAAACCATGGTATTATGATATCAAATGTTTCCTCTAAAGTCAGATTTACCCGCCCGGGGCATCTTTGAAAGATAAGAAGACTTTGAGAAGATTAGCTGGTAACTTTTACCTGAATGGTGATGTGCTTTATAAGAGAAATTTCAATATGGTTTTGCTCAGATGCGTGGATAGACATGAAGTAGACCTATTGATGACTGAAGTCCATGAAGGTTCCTTTGGTACTCATTCCAATGGACATGTTACGGAAAAGAAGCTATTGAGAGCAGGTTATTATTAGATGACAATGGAATTTGATTGTTGCAAGTTTGTGAAGAAATGCCACAAGTGTCAAATTTATGCCGAAAAAATTCATGTTCCTCCGACACCGTTGAACTTCGTTTCCTCTTCATGGTCCTTCTCCATGTGGGGAGTTGATATGATTGGTATGATTGAGCCTAAAGCATAGAACGGACATCATTTCATTTTGGTGGCTATTTACTACTTCACAAAGTGGGTTGAAGCATCATCGTATGCAAATGTAACCAAGCAAGTTTTGTAAGGTTTATCAAGAATAAGATTATATGTCGTTATGGTGTGCCAAGTAATATCATTACTGATAACGGATCTAACTTAAATAATAATATGGTGGGAAGCTCTTTGCAAAGACTTCAAGATTACACATCATAATTCTTCTCCCTACCGACCCAAGCAGAACAGGGTTGTTGAAGCTACGAATAAGAACATTAAGAAGATCATTCAGAAGATGGTTGTGATGTACAAAGATTGGCATAAGATGCTCCCATTTGCTTTACATGGGTATCGTACATCCATCTGCACTTCAACAGGGGAAACCCCTTTCTCTCTCGTTTATGGCATGGAAGTTGTGCTCCCCGTGGAGGTTGAGATCCCATCATTGCGTGTCTTGATGGAAGCCAAGTTGACAGAAGCTGGATGGTTCCAGACCAAATATGATCAGGTGAATTTGATTGAAGAGAAGAGATTGACTGTCATGTGTCATTTTCAGTTATATTAGTAGATAATGAAGAAAGCTTTTGATAAGAAGGTCAAGACTCGTGTATTCAAAGAAGGTGACCTCGTGCTCAAGAAGATTCTATCTTTCAAACCTGATGCTAGGGGAAAATGGACTCCTAATTATGAAGGCACATATATTGTGAAGAGATCCTTCTCAGGCGGTGCTTTAATTCTTAAAACTATAGATGGTGAAGAGTTCACGCGTCCTGTGAATGTCGATGCAGTCAAGAAATACTTCGCCTAAAAAGAAAAGAATGGCTCGCTAAGTTGAAGACTCGAAAGGGCGGCTTAGGAAAAACTGAGCGTCTCGGTGGATTGAAAACCTGAAAGCGAGATCCAAGCAAAAATTAGAGACATAAAACCGAAAATTTATCCCGATAGATTGAGTACTCCAACTTGGGGCAATCTAGGCAAAAATTAGGGATTATGACAAGTAACTGCATCCGGTTGGTCCCGATCTTTGAAGCAGTTTGGAACAATCATTTGGTTCTGATTCATCATTCTCAACCAAAGACAAAAGCAAACGAATTTCGAAGTTGGTAGGGAGAGTAGTGATCATTGTATTCAATGTAGCCATTTTCCATGTAAATTACCATTTTCAAACTTTGTAAAGATCCATGGAGTCCCGTCATTTACGGACTACCATTCTATTAAATAAAGTTTAGCTTTTTATCCAACTATTTATATTCTTATTTACTTTTTCTAAATTAAATTGAATTTTTATGATGATAATTTTGAAATAAATTAATGAATAATTATTTTTCTTAAAATAATAAAAGCAGTCACTTTAATAATAACCATTTTAGTAAGGAATGTTAATAGCAATCTGAGAACAGGTAAGTCTTGAGGTATGAAACATTGTTGGTCTTCCCCAAGCAATTGGTTTGGTAACTATTTTCCTCCCTAATAGTTCGTCATTTATCCCCAGCTTGGTTGATGAGTTTCTCCCCGAGTAATTCATCATCCCCATTGGAGTTGGTGGGTCTCATCCCCGATTGAGTTGATGATTGGTCCCCTTTCCAAATTCATCTTCCCCAACTGAGGTGCTCATGCTTTGTATCCCCCAGTTTGTGATTTGGATGACCCTACCCTGGGTACTCCAAAACCTTTATTTGGTTTCCAGATCCCCATTTGAATTTGATTGTGTTGCATAACTTCGGCAGTTTCTCCTTTATGTGAGTCAGATCTGATTATCTTTGCCTTGGAATTGGTTTATTTTGCAATCTCCGAGAAGAATTTTATTATTATTGAGGAATGTGATGGTCTTTGTCACAGCATCCCCAACAATTTGCTCGGTTCCTCATTCAGAGTTTTATCTCTTGTATTCCCCGGCAGAGTTCATCTTTAGATAGAAGTTCCCTCTTTCCCGGCAGTGTTTAATTCTGAGCAGTATTTTAATTTTGTCCCCTACAAGGTTGTCTCCCATTTGACATGGTGTTAACTTAAAATTCCCCGCAGTGTTGACAATTTGGATCCTCGGCAAATCCTTCTCTATCCTCGGCATGTTCGATTGATCATCCTTCAGCAGTTCTCTCTCCCGTAGAGTTTGTCGTGATTGATTGAAAGCATGTTTCCCATGAGTTTCCCCAGCCAGAGTTGATTTATTTGGAGCTAGATGATTTATTTGCATACCTAGAATTTTTCTCCAATTGGTTCTTCCATCTTATTGAGATTAGTCGAGTGTTGTCGTAATGATTCAAATCTTTGTTATTTGTATCCTTTGTGTTGTTTTGTCAGCATGATCAGCATCAGATATTTCATTATGCATTCTATCGCATTGATTTATCTTCTGATCCCCTGCTTTGGTGATATTATTTCCCCATGCAGATTTGGTGTGTCTGTCCTCCTTCAATTGTAGAGTGTCTACCCCTTAAGCAAAAAGAGTTTAACCTTTCTCATTCCCCACGGAGTTATTCCCTCGTGGATGATTGTTATTTCAATTTCCTCCCCAGTTTATTATCTGGATGGAACCATTCCCCCTGAGTTATATCCTCATTTGGTTGAGTCTTTGATTGACTGTTTATTTCTAGTTTTTACCTAGATAGATATTCTAGGTCCCCCGAGAGTCTATTACCCAGTAACTGGTAATATTCTTCTTGATGTTGAGTACATTACCTTTGCCCAATACAAGGTAAAATGTAATTTACTTCCTTTATTTTCCCCAGCGGATTCGTTTTCACGTTTCCCCAGTAAGTTTATCCTTGATATGTTCATCCTAACCGGTGATGGATATTCTTCCTTTTTGGTTTTCTACCCAGTAAAAGGTAGTTGTAATCCCTACTTTTATTCCCCAGAGAGCTTATCCTTGATATGTTCACTTTAACCGGTGGAGGATTTTCTCCTCTTTGTGGTCTTCTGCCCAGTAAATGGTAGATATAAATCCTACTTTTACCCTTAGAGTCTATCATTGATATGTTCATCCTAACCGAAGACGGGTATTCTCTATTTGTGGTTTTCTACCCAGTAACCGGTAGTTGTAAATCCCATTTCCTCTGCTGAGTCTATCCTTGATATGTTCATTCTAACTGATGGCGAATATTCTCTATTTTTGGTCTTCTGCCCAGTAACCGGTAGTTATAAATCCCATTTCCTCTGCGTGTGGTCTTCTACCCAATAACCGATAGTTGCAATTCCTATTTTTCCCCAAGTGGTCTATCCTTAATATGTTCATCCTAACCGATGACATATATTCTTCATTTGAGTTTATCCTTGATATGTTCACTTTAACTAGTGACGGATACTCTCTCTTTGGTATTCTCCCCGGTAATCGGTAGTTGTAAATCCTATTTGATTTCTCTCCCCAGTAGGTTATTCTTACCAAATAAATGGTAATGGATACACCTCTTTTTCCTCAGCGAGTCATCTTTGATATGTTTGCCCTAACCGATAACGGATGTCCCTCTGTCTGAGTGTATTATCTTCTTACCCAGTAACCCGTAATAGATAATATATATCTTTTACTCCTGTGTTGAAGTTTAGTCTTCCCCAGTTGAGTTTAAGTGCGTATTTCCTCAGCGAAATCTCTATCCCCTATTTGGTTTGAGTATTTCAGTTTTTATTCTGATCTATTCTTATCCCCTGCAGATTTCCCTTATCCCTATACCGAGTCTTTCCGTTGATTTATTTTCATGGAAATTCCCCTCGCGCCCTCCAGCAGTTTTTAAGTCGTAGCCTGGCCTACGCATGGCTTCTTATCCCATAGAGTCTCTGGCTTCCTAGTGAGTTTTCCTTATGGAATGCATTATGCTCCTGTAAATTTTCAGTTTCTTCCGGATTATTTTCCTTTGTGGAAAATTATTCCCCACAAAGATTAATTTTAACATTCATATCATATGCATCATGAGGTCTCGTAAGGACCAAAATTTGTTTCTAGATGTTGTTATTTAAGTCCATTCTACTGAGTTGATACAAATATTTTAACCTTCACATCCTCAGCTAGAACGTCCATAAATAGGGGCAGCTGTAAGACCCCAATTTTGACCCTAAGATCCCTCATGCTATCTCATCATTTACATTGGCTTTGGGATCACACCTTGGCATCCTCGTTACCCCTCATTCATTGGGTTTGCATTGGGAGATATCACCACGCACATTTGATTTTATCATACCTTGTTTTTCATTATTTACTAACCAAAATACTTAAAATATGTCTATGTATAGCTTTATTTCTTTTGTAGGTAGTGTGTGCTTCCACCCATGCCCCATCAAGCTCATATCTAAGGTTTGAGACCCTCAGTACAAGGATATTAATCAATAAATAGTTCAAATTGGTTCTAGATATCATATATGGATCCCCTTTATCTTCACTTATTATTTTGATCAAGAATTCATCAAGAGTTTGAAGCTTGTTTTTCTTGGAAACCCTAATTCATCTGGGTATCTTGTGTGATTTCCTCAACAAGTTTCTTCATCATTTGATCAAATATTTCAAGTGATACTTAATATTACATCATATTATACATATATGATCCTCCATGAGTCCCAAATATCAACAGAACTTCAAGTTTGCAAGTTGGTTCAAGGTGGTTGACCAGAGGAAGTCAATTGGTCAAAACTAGGGTTCCCTAGACCCTATCTCCTACAATTTTTGTCATAAAAAATTATTCCAAGAGAAAAGTTAATCTTTATGACATTCCAAACAACTTTCATGTTGACATCAAGATCTAGTTTTTCATGTAAAGTCATTTTTTGTGGTGAACGATTATAGGTCATTTTGTTTGTGCCCTAGTTAGGAGATCAACTTCCAAAGACCATAACTTGCTCATTTTTTATGAGATAAAGGCCATCCAAGTTTAATTACAAATTTCAAGTTGTCTTATACAAATTTTATTCTTTGATAAACTTCAACTTCAACTTGTAAGAGCATGTGCCAAGAGGAAACATTATAGGTCATTTTGGCCCATTACCATTGAACACGCAATTTTCCTCAATTTCTAAAATGCATAACTCCTTCATGCCAAACCTAAATGAGGTCAAATTTGTGACCAAATTTAAGAGTATTTAAATAGATACAACTTTTATGAAGGAACCATTTCCATTTGAAGCTCATAGCAAAAGTTATTCAAGGTGGAAGAAGTGGATATTTGACTTGGTACTTAGAAAAATTTCAATTATGTTTGATTTCTCAAACTTCCACCTCGAAATTCGTCATGATCTAAGCTTCAAATGGAAAAGTGTTAAACATTAAAGTTGTTCCCCTTGATATCACCTTTCTAAAAAGTCCAAGATCACCTCATTTGGATAAGATTTGAATTATTTGCACATGGTTACTCTTCATGGTTCCATTTGGATGAATCACATGATCATTTCTCAATTACAAATGCATGGCCTCATGTTAGACTTTCAGCTTCATTCATGATCATTTTTGACCTAATTACATCATCTCATGGGCCTATCACATGCCCATGCAAGCATACACTTCACATTTCCATTTTTGGCCAAAGTTTGGAAGTGTGTGAAAAGAAATGACCATGGCTATAAATACATGACCTTGGTGATAAGAATAAGGATCCTCTTGCCCAAGATTCGACCTACTTCCTCCCCAAATCCCATTGAAAGGATAATCTTGAAGATTTCATTAGAAATCTAGTTTCAATTCTCATTCTGTTTTGGAATTGAAACTCCAAGAGTTCGAGCTTTTTAATCATCAATATCATCTCCTACAAATTTCTAGAGTCAAGCCAAGTCAAATTGGAAGCAAGATCAAGCTGATTTGAAGCTCCCCGAAGGTGAGATTTCAGAAACTTCTCTTCTCCGATTCTCCCTCATTTCTTATCTATTTTGATTGATTTTTGGTTTCTGAAGTCCTAACAATGTAGGCAACAAGATTGAGTTACTTTGAGGTCAAATCGAAGCAACTCAGTTCATGATCCTCAAAATTCAAATCCATGTATCTTTCAATATACTTGGAATTGGAGGAAATTGAGGCCAGATTCGAGCTCCTAGGCATTTTTTCTTTAAAATCATGTCCTTGTTTTTCATTTTGGTAACGGTTGGTGGTCATCCAGTCCGGTGAGGTTCACCGGAGAAGATGATTGGAGCCCTAGCTCCAGTGGTGTGTTGGCGTGTTCCCAACCCTTTGATCCATTCAAATTATTTTAATCCTAGCCTTTCCTTCTGATTACCATTGGTGTGGCGCATTGACTCGGGTCTTTGGTGGAACACGCGCGCTTGGTCATCAGATTTGCCACCTTAATTAATAAGGGAGAGCTGATGTCCCCTGATTTTTCAAATTTTCTTATTTTTCATTTAGTTGCCTTATTTTGTTTAATTCATAATAAATCTATTTTTAATCCAAAAAATATGGGACTTTCACCAAAAATCTTTAAATATTTTTCTCTTCCATATTTTGAATTAAAATTATTTTTTGATTTAATTTTGGTATTTTTCATGAATTAAATGTTTTTGTGCATATTTTTAATTGTTTAAAAATACTTCTGACTTTTTTAAAAATCATGAAATTTTTTGTCTAAGGTCTTTGACCTAGGATAAATCCCTTGGCCATTTATATGGTGTTTTGAAGGGATTTGAGATTTTGATCAAATAAAAATACATTTTAATTCATTTTTAAATGTATTTTTAATTTTTTAAATGTTTGAAATTTATATTGAGCCATTTTTATGGTCTTGTGATGTTTGACTTTCTGTTTGGGCATTGGTTATGGTTGATTAGACTTTTGTTGGATCAAAACCATTGGATTTAAGGGATTGATGAAATGTACATCTCATCTCCCAAAATGAATGGATGGTTTTGATTTGATGAAATTCCTCTCATGATCAACTTGTGTTTCTATTTTCCTCTCCCTCTTCATCTTAATCCATATTCTTCCCCATTCCCTTATTTGACAATGAAATCTCTAATGTCTACAGGCTAATTGATTCACCAATGACCTTATGTCAGATGACTCTATACAAGTATGACTGAGATAGGTCCTTCCCATTTTCTTTTAGTGTGTGGTATGTTTTAGGAGTTTGGTTCTTTGTACCAAATCTCTAACATGCATTAACACTTATATTTTTATTGTCCGGCCTCAGATAGTTGTGACTTCTACATAAGTCCATTTACAATTGCTTAACATAAAGCTAAATTTGACTCTTAAGGCATAACACTCTAGTAAGTGAGATTGTAAGTCTCCCATTCTTCATGGCATTGTGCGGAGACTTGACCTTTTTTCCTTTCATGAGAGCTAGTGGCATACTTGTTGAATTATCCAAGTTTGAGCCCTTCTCATGGAATATGTCTTGGTTTAAGGAGTCATACTTGTGAATGAATGGTTGAGTGTTCTCCAAAGAATGACTTAATTAATTAAAACTCAACACTAACATTTGACTAACTATTGACTAACTCTTATTCATTATGCTTTTACTTTCAAGTCATTTACTTTATGCAATTTAAATTTCAGTCATTTATCATTCATTGCCATTTTATATTTCATGCAACTTGTTTATGTCTAAGTCCTTTTTCACTTTGCTCATTTTAGCAATATTATGTGATTGTATATATTGTTGGTGTATTTTGATTTTGTTTGTGGTCTTAGGACTTTAAAACACCTAACAACAACAAAAACCCTAAAAAACATTTGGTGGATTGTTGGAGCTGGATCTGAGGTTTGGACTTAGAATTAGGTAACTTTCCCTGTGCTAAAGGACTTGGGCAATGCCAACATTTTGAGACTGGGCTATCTTTGACCATTTCCTTCCTCTGATGCAAGACTTGAGGGTTTTTTTGGATTCATCTGCTACTCTGTCTCTGTGCTTAATTTCTTATTTTGTTGTTTGTTTGTGTATGATGTTTTGTTCTGAGTTGATTAAGGAATATTTCATCTGATACATTAAAATAGAATGAAGACTGCTAGCTATTGGAGTGTTTGCTTGGATGTGGCTATCTTTATTTGATTCCTTGATCTTCATGATGTTTGGATATTGCTCATTGCTTATTGCTTGTTGCTTGATTAAAGTCCAAAGGAAAATGGGTTTCTAAATGACATTCTTGTCTGTTGGATTGCATCCCATTGGTAAGATCTTTTCAACTCTTGACTTTTAAATTTATTCTTAGGATAGCCTCTTCATCTCCTCCCACTTCTTTAATTTCAAAAACCTCTCCCTCTTTTCAAAAACCTTCTTTGTTTGTAATTTCAACTGAGACATGTTTTAATGATTAGAATCTTTGTCATTATGCCAATGAATTTTTAAACTCTTTTCTTAATCAAATTTGTAAATAAACTTAACCATATTGGCTTAAATTTTCAAAAAAATACAAAAAAGGACTAACAACCCCATTCAAACTTTGGCATCCGGTGCCCTCTTCTTAAATTCTTATTAAAACCAACTCACCAACTCCTTTGAAATTTTTACCACGAACTACGAGGTTTTGATCCCTCATTTTTATGTTGGTACGTATACATAAGACCGAAGGTCTTGTCAAACACAAAAATATAATCAATGAATTCTTTTCTCATCCCCACGCTCTATTTCATCAAACATCTTTTATACCAAAAAAACACATGCACACATAAAAAAGGGCTCCCTAGGAGTACCTAGGATAATTTGAGTACTAACACCTTCCCTCTGTGTAACTAACCCTCTTACCTGTAATCTCTGCCATTTTATTAGTTTTGATTTGAAAACTTCTTATCTTTTTGTGTTTTGTTCGTACTTTTCCCTTTTCCTTTGGAAACAATAAAAGCGCGGTGGCGACTCTGGTTGTATTGACGTCAAATTTATTCATAGCTTGGTGGTCATGAACTTACCGCTACAGCCACCTCAATTAATGAGGGAGATCTGATGGTCCTTGTTTTTTCTATTTTTATTTTAAATTCTGATTTTATTTTAAATACCTTTATTTTGTTTAATTCATTTAAATTCATTTTTAATCCAAAAAAATGGGACTTTCACCAAAAATCTTTAAATATTTTTCTTTTTCATATTTTGAATTAAAATCATTTTTTTGGATTAATTTTGATATTTTTTGTGAATTAAATGATTTTTGACTTATTTTTAAATACTTCTGACTTTCCAAATTTCTAAATTTTTTTGTCTAAGGTCCTTTGACATTGTTTGACCTAGGATAAATCTCTTGGCCTTTTATTTGGTGATTTGGAGGGATTTGAGGTTTTGTCCCTTTTAAAATGCATTTTATATCATTTTAAATTTGATTTTTAATTGTTTAATTGTTTAAAAATATTGTTGAGCCATTTGATTGACTTGGTGATGTTTGACTTTCTGTTTGGCCTTGATCATGGTTGATTTGAACTTCCATTTGATTGATACTATTGGATTTAGGGGGTTGATGAAATGTACATTCCATCCCTCAAGATGAATGGGTAGTATTGATCAGATGAAATTCCTCCTATGATCAATTTGGCTTTCCATTTCCCTTTCCCTCTTCATCTTCATCCATATTATTCCCCAATCCATCATTGACCAATGATTTCTTTACAAGTCAAAATGCTAGTTGATTTATCAATGACCTTGTGTCAGATGAATCAACATGAGCCTGATTGAGATAGGTTTATCCCACTTTATTTTTGTGTGTGGCATGTTTTAGGAGCTTAGTTATTTGTACCATGTATCTAACATGCATTAACATCAATACTTTATTGCCCGTCCTCAGATAGTTGTGACTTCTACATAAGTCCAATTACGATCACTTAACATAGAGCTAAATTTGTCCCAAAAGGCATAAGCATTCTAGTAAGTGAGATTGTAACTCTCCCATTCTTCATGGAATTGTGTGAAGACTTGCCCTTTTTTCCATTTATGAGAGCTAGTGGCATACTTATTGATTTATCCAAGTTGGAGCCATTCTCATAGGTGATGTCTTGGTTCATGTCTTCATACTTGTGAATGAATGGTTGAGTGTTCTCCAAAGAATGACTTAAACAAACTGAAATCTTTGCTAACATTTGACTAACTTCTTATTAATATTGCTTTAATATCAAGTCATTTACTTAATGCAATTTAAATTCCAGTACCTTTATCATTCATCGCCATTTACATTTTATGCAAGATGTTTATGTTTCAGTCATTTTCACTTTACTCACTTGAGCCATATCATTTATGCTTGTATATATTATGTGCTTTTGATTTTGTTCTGTTTGTGGTCTTAGGACCTTAAAATACTTAATAATAACAAAAACCCTAAAAAATATGTTGGTGGTCTGTTGGACCTTTGCTCTTGACTTGATCTGAACTTTTGGACTTAGAATAGGAAACTTCCGTATGCTTTGAGGACTTGGCCAATGCCACTATTTGAGACTAAACTATCTTTGTCGATGCCATTCATTTGATACCAATGCCCTGAGTTCCCCTTTGGTTTGCTTGTTACTTTGTCTCTGTGTTTAAAGTTGTTATTTTGATCTTTTTTCATATTTGATGATTGTTTCTATGAGTTTGCCACAAGGAAACATTTCATATGATATGTTGGAAGACATCTGAAGACAACTTGCTATTGGAGTGCATGCTTGGATGTTCTGGCTATCTTTATTTGATGCCTTGGTCTTCATTATTAATTGGTTGGATGTTACTTATGCTTGTTGCCTGCTCAATAGTCTAAAGGAAATGGGTTTCTATCTGACATTCTTATCTTGTGGGTTGCTTCCCATTGGTCAGATCTTTTCAACCCATAACATTTAATTTTGTTTAGGGTAGTCCCTTCATCTCCTCTTTTCCTTCTTTAATTTTAAAATGTCTCTCTCCTTTTACAACTTCTTTGCTTGTGCTTTCAACTAGACATTGTTTTAATGAGTAGAAACTTTGGCCTTATGACATTGGTTTTCAAAACATTTTCTTTAATCAAATTTGTAAATAAACTTAATCATATTGACTTAACTTTCAAAAAGACAAAAAGAACCAACAACCTCATTTAAGTCGTTGACCATTTTATGCCCCTTTCTTCTAAAACTTTTGTTAAAATCAATCTACCAACATCTTTGAAATTTTTACCATGAACTACGGGGTTTTTATCCCTTATTTTTATATTGGTACGTAGGCATAAGACCGAAGGTCTTGTCAAACACAAAAATATAATAAATGAATTCTTTTCTCATCCCCTCATTCTATCTTTTATCAAACATTTTTTCAACTAAAACACTTGCACACAAAAAAAGGGCTCCCTAGAAGTACCTAGAACACTTTGGGTGCTAATACCTTCCCTCTGTGTAACCAACCCCCTTACCTATAACTTTTGACGTTTTATTAGTTTTGATTTGAAAATTTCTTATCTTTGGGTTTTGTTCATACTTTTCCCCTTTCTTTTGGAAACAATAAAGGCGTGATGGCGACTCTGATTTTTCATTGACGTCGGGTTTACCCATAGCTCGATGGTCACGAATGCACCGCTACACGTTCCCAGAGTCATGGACCCTTCATGAATCAAGTCGTGCAACATGCTAGCTGTTTTATGGTGAGATCTACGAAAAGGTCTACCCCAGGGGAAAACTTCATGCTATGATCACAAGGAGTGGTCCTTGGAGACTAACATTACACAACTTCCAATTCTAAACTTAGGTGCTCCCTTTTCTTTTTTGAAATCTCGAGTGTAGAGATTTACTCATGATATCATCCCAGATCTATAAACAAACAAGATGATAAAGCATAAAGCAAACAAGTAAGAAAATAAGCATAAAGAAAACAATTAAGAAAAGTCAATATTTATTGCAAATTCAACTAAGTTGGGTTTTACTCTCTCTTGCTTGGAGCAAAATTCCTCAGCAGAGTCATCAGCTGTCGCATCTCGAAAAATACGATTCCTCGCGATGGTCACAGAAAAATAGTTCGAACAGAGTCGCCACCGAAATTTATTTATTCCAATCAAGGAATAGGAAAATATCGATAAAACCCTTAAAATGGAAAATGGTCGTCGCAACCATATTCGGGTTTCCCAGTTGATTATGCAAGGGGAAGGTATTAACACTCCTCAAGTCTGTTATACTAAACGGGAACCTTTTAGTCTAGTTTGCGATTTGAATGTTAGCTAATGTTATTGTTTTCTTTGAGTGAATAAAAGATTGAAAAGAGAAATGAAAGGAAACCTCAAAAGTGGGAAAATGGAGTTTTTTTTATTAGTGTGCTAACCAAGATCTCGTAATCTCGCGCCTACGTATCCTTATAGTGCAATAAGGAAGTCGGATCATTCGTAGTTTGGGGTAGCAAAGAGTGTTGGTTGATTTTTTTTAGAGGATGAATGTTTAGGTCGCATTCTAACGGTTAAACATTGACTTGTCTATTCTCGGTGGAGGCTTAAGTGCAAGTTTGTTATGCGTTAGAAGGGATTAGACAAAGTCCTATTATGAAAGGTTTTCGATCACACGGGGGAGAGAGAATAAGTTATAGTTGATGTGTTGTATGATTTTTAGGTGAATGACAGATATTCGGTAAGAACAAGAAGTGAGCCTTGGAACTAATGAATCAGGGTATTGTCGGAATACTAGACTCCAATAATACCTTTTTCATTCAATGTATTCATAAAATTGTTTGATGGGAAATAAACATTCAAAAGATTGTTTAAAGGTTCCACCGGAATGCTAGACTCCAATGGCTCTTCTTTTCATCCAAGTAATTAGGTATTTTAGAAATGAAAAGAGTGAATGAAAAGCTAACTCAAGACGTGTTCCTCGAGAGCAATCATCAAGGATTCAGGGAATACGAGATTCCAAGGACCCATTTCTTTCGTATTTGTTTAGGAAAAAAGTTTAACAAGTTCAGAAAGCATAAGAGAAATTCGATGTTGATCGAGTGTTTTATCGCATTAGTAAAAATGGTTTGTGAAATGGTTTGAAATGATATGAGGTGCTTATTAAAGAAAAAATCTTAGTGTGATTTTGAAAAATGTACGTGATGTCGATCAAATACCTTTTATCATAGTATTTCTGAAATGTTAATTTTAATGGTAATTTTCTCTTTTTGGATTAACAATTATGCATCAACTAAAAATACAATAAAATAAACTAAAAAATAAAGCAATAAAAAAGGTAAAAGAAATAATAAAAGGGAAGAGACACACTATCAATACAAGAGGTAAAAGAATTAAAAAAAACCAAAGGAAATAAAAGAAAGAACAAAAATAAATAAATAAAGCAATAATAATAAAATAATAAATAATAAATATATACAAAAGACAAAAATAGGTTGAAAATTGGGGGTGTGGCTAGAAAATACTCTAGGCCCAAAGAAGGGAGCCTCACATGGGTCCATTGATTAATTAGGAGGTGTGAGGGAGACGTTATATTCTCTAACCCCATATTTGGTTACTATTCTTGTAGCAACAAAAATGGAATAAAATGGGTTCCAACAAAAACGTAAAAGCATCATAACTTTCTCAATTTTTCACGGAATTAAGCAAATAAATAATGAAAAATTATCTAATCGATCTCACGAACACAATAGTATATTCAAGATCAGAAAATAAATAACAAAAAAAAATTGAAAATCAACAAAAATGCAGCAACATATATTTGCTTGATTTGACCATTTTATCCACCCTCGTGACAAATGAACTATGGATTCATGCTCGGGGTGATGTTGGGAAGTTATTGAATATATTATTTATGTAAAACAAGCATGAATTTTTATTTGACCCTTTTTGTTCATGAAGGTTCAAGAACACTTTAAACTCTTGATTTTGAAATCAATTGAGTTTCCATACAAAATGGTGATTATTAAGGTATTAAATAAATAGAGTGTAAGACCTCAATTTTGACCCTAAGATCCCTCATGCAATTTCATGATAAGCATTAGCATTGGGATCATACCTTGGCATCCTCCTTACCCCTCTTTCATTGGGTTTGTTTGGGGAGAGATCACCAAGCACTATGTGATTGTATCATACTTGTATATTAATATTTTTACTAACCAAAATACCAAAAATATGTATTTGCATTTTCCTAACTCTTTTGTAGGTGAGGCATGATCTCCATTGATTTATCAAGTTCATATCTAGGGTTTTAGACCCTCATGACAAAGAGCACAACCATGAATTGATCCAAGAATGGTTATAAGCATCATATATTACTTCCATTGATTACTACATGTTATATTGATCAAATTTTCTTCAAGAGTTTGAGGGTGATTTGCCTTGGAAACCCTAGTTTGGCTGGGTATCTTGAGTAACTTCTACAACAAGCTATCTTACCAATTGATCAAATTTCTCAAGGAACACTTCAAAATTCATCATCTTATGCATATATGATCTACCATGAGTCAATAAAATCCAAAGAATTAAAGGTTAGCAAGTTGGTTGATGGTGGTTGGCCTGATGAATTCATATGATCAAAACTGGGTCTCCCTAGACCCTATCCCCTACAATTTTCACCATATGAAAATTATTCCAAGATATACGTTACTCTAAATGATTTTCCAAACAACTTTCATGTTGAGACCTAGAGCTAGTTTTGCTTGTAAAATGATTTCCTATGTTGAAACATTATAGGTCATTTTGTCTAAACCCTAATTTGAAAGTCAACTTCCCAAGGCCATAACTTTCTCAAATTTTATGAGATGAAATATTTCCAAGTTTCACAATCAAATTCAAGATGTTTAATTCAACTTTGATGTTTGGAGTGAGAGCTAATTCAACTTTTATGAGCATGTGATATGAGGTTACATTATAGGTCATTTTTTACATATACCATTGAACAAGTGATTCTTCCAAACTTCAAAAATGCATAACTCTATCATTCCAAATCCAAATGAAATGAAATTTGTGACAATTTTGAAGGTCTTTGAAAGAGCTACAAGTTTGATGAATATACGTTTCTCATTTGGAGCTCACATAAAAAGCTAAGTAAGGTGGAATATTGAGGTATATGGCTTGACACTTAGAAAAAATTTCAACATGTTGAAATTTCCAAACTTCCACCTCAAAATTCTCCATGTTCCAAGCTCCAAATGAAAAAGTGTTGAACATCAAACTTGTTCCCCTTGATCCAAGATTTCCAAAGAACCCAAGTTCATACATTTTGGATGAGGTTTGTTAGGTCAGCGCATGGCTTTAACAGGGCTGCATCATTGGAAAGAATCAATTGCACAAATTTAAGTTCACAATGCCTTGCCATTCAAGCTTCATTCAAACCTCAATTAGAATCATTTTGGACCTTTTTGCATTGCATCATGGGCCTGTACATGCCCATGCACTCGTGCCATCAACATTGCTAATTTTGGACAGTTTTTTAAAGTGTGCAAATATCATTCATTCATGCTATAAATACATGACCTTTGTGCTCATTTGAGACACACTTTGTGCGCCAACTTTTCCCCCCATTGAAACCCTCACATTCTAAAGGAAAACCTGAGAAATTTCAATTTAAAATTTGAGTTTGAATCTCAACTGTTGGAGATTCAAGAACTCGAGGATCCAAAGCCTTGCAACCTCTCTAATCACTTCCTGTTAGCTTCTCAAGTGTGGTCAGATCGTGTTTGGAGCAAGCAACATCAAGAACTGCATAACATTGAAGGTAATTTTCAGAAAACTTCATCTCTTCGATTCTCACTCAATTCTACCCAATTCTCTTGGATCTTTGGTTGTCTGAAGTCCTACCAATGTAGGCAAGAAGATTGAGTTGATTAGAGGTCAAATCGAAGCAACTCAGTTGACACACCTCAAAATTCAACTCCTTTATATATATATATATATATATATATATATATATATATATATATATATATATATATATTAGTTAAAATTAAGGTCAGATTCGTGCTCTACGCCATTTTTTCTTTCAGATCATGTCCTCCTTTTTCATTTATGTGATGGTGATGACTGAACCATTCCGGTGAGCCTCGCCTGAGAAGGTGATCGGAGGTCCAATGCCGGTGGTGTACTGGACAGGTTCTGAGCCACATGATCATTTCAAAATGTTTTAATCTCACGCGTCCATTGTGATTACCATCCCTGCAGCGCGCTGACTCGTGTGTTTGGTGGAACGCGCGTTTTAGGCCACTTGATCTGCTACCTCAATTACTGAGGGAGATCAAGTGGCTCACGTTTTTTCACATTTTCTGATTTTTGTTTTATTCCTTTTATATTCATTAATTCATATTAATTTTAATATTGATCCAAAAAATTTCAAATAATTTCCTCTTTCATATTCTGAATTAAAATTATTTTTTGGATCATTATTAATATTTTTCATGATTTAATTGATTTTGTGATTATTTTTAATTGTTTAAAAATACTTTTATGTCTTTAAAAATTATGAAATTTTTTCTCCAAGGTCCTTTGACCTTGATTGACCTATGATAAATCTCATGACAATTTCTTTGGTGTTTTGATGAGGTTTTAGGAATTTGACAAACCATATTTAATTTAAGTGTCTTATTTTAGTATTTTTTAATTTGAATAAATGATAATTAATTGTATTCACCACTTGTAATGACTTGTTTGAGTTTGACTCTTGTTGTTTGGCCTTGGTCAAGGTTGATTTGACTTTGTCAAGTTAATATCATTAGATTTAAGGGATTGATGGAATGTACATTCCATCTCCCAAAATGAATGAATGATATTAATTTGGTAAAAGTCCTTTTTTGACCAATTTGAGTTTTGATCTATTCCCCTCCCTCTTCATATCATTCCCCTTCTTTATGCATCCATTTCATTTGGCCTATGATATCTCAAAGTCCTAAGGCTAGTTGATTGAAAAATCAACATAAGTATAGATGAGATTAGACCACCCCTTTTGCATATTCTTTTTGTGTGTGGTATGTTTCATGAGCATAGTCCATTATATTATGTCTCTAACATGCATTAACACCAAAACTCTATTGCACGGCCTCAAATAGTTATGACTTCTACATAAGTCCAATTACGATTTCTTAACATAGCGCTAAATTTGTGACACAAAAGGCATAGCATTCTAGTTTGTGAGATTGTAAGTCTCCCCTCTTTCATGGTATTGTATGGAAACTTGGCCTTTTTTCCTTCCTTTGGAAGATGTCTTGGCTTAAGGATCCATGCTTGTGATAAGTGGGTTGAGTCTTCTCCAAATAATGACTTAAAGAATGAAAAGCAAAAGCAAAACAATACTAACTTCTAACTCATTAACAACTAACTTTTAATTTCAAGCCATTTACTTTAATGTCATTTAATTTTAGCCTTTATTCATTTGCCATTATTCATATCATTCTAATTGTTTATGTTAATGCAATTTTCACTTTGTCCATTTGGACCGTATTGTGTGATATATCATGTTTGTGTGTACTTTGCTTGTTTGTGTGGTCTTTGACCACTAATGTACATAATAACAACAAAAACCCTAAAAAACTTTTATGTGGATTGTTGCTTTGATCTTGGACAAATGGACTTAGAACTTAGGCAACATTCCTATGCTAAAGGACTTGGCCAATGCCAACTTTTTGTAAAACCAAGTGCTTGAAATTTGGAACTTCATCTGATACATCATTCAAGATCCTTTTGAGTTCATCTACAACATGATCATTGTGAAGCTATTATTTTGAACATGTGACTTGTGGAATTCATCTGTTAAATGGGCTAATTTGAAGAAGATCGTGGAGTGGCTAAAGCTTGGATGTGGCTATCTTTATTTGATGCCTTGCTCTTCAAGATAATATAATTGTGCATTTGTATGTTGCTTGATTCTAAATGTCCAGGGAATTCTGGGTTTCTATTGACATTCTTGTCTATTAGATTGCTACCCATTGGTCAGATCTTTTCAACTCTTAACTTTTAATTTTGTGCATAGGATTAGTCTCTTCATCTTCTCCAAATTTCTTTAATTTCAAAATCTTTCCGTCCCTTTTTAAAATCTTCTTTGGTTGAACTTATTTTGTTCTAAACTTTGACCACTTTGCAAAAAGATAGAAACTTTGGCCTTATGCCATTGAATTTTCAAACTTCTTTTCTTAAACCAAATTTATAAATAAACTTAACTATACTTGACCTAAACTTTCAAAAAAGCCAAAAAAGAACTAACCCATTCAAACAGTTTTTAGGCCTTTGTGCCTTTCAAACTCAACTTTTGTTAAAAGCAATGCATCCACTTTGAAATTTGTATCACGAACTACAAGGTTTTGATCCCTCATTTTTATCTTGGTACGTAGGCACAAGTATGAAGGTCTTGTCAAACACAAAAATATAATTAATGAATTCTTTTCTCATCCCCCCATTCTATTTGTTTGTAAACATCATTTTTGTATCAAATACATATGCACACAAAAAGGGCTCCCTAGGACACTTTGGGTGCTAACACCTTCCCTCTGTGTAACCAACCCCCTTACCTGTAATCTCTGACATTTTATTAGTTTTGATTTGAAAACTTCTTACTTTTGGGTTTTGTTCGTACTTTTTCCTTTTTCCCTTGGAAACAATAAAAGTGCGGTGGCGACTCTTGTTATTTGATCTCTAGCTCATCCATAGCTTGATGATCATGAATTTACCGCTATATAGAGTAAGAGTAAAAATGCAATAGGATTAAATAAAGAATAAGTATAAGAGTTATTTAAACAATAACAAATCACTTTTACTTATGGAGGTTCAATAACACTTTTTAACTCTTGATTTAAAATCAATTGAGTTTTCATGCAAAATGATGATGATTAAGGTACTAAATAAATAAAGTAAGAATAAAAATTCAATAGAATTAAATAAAAAACAAGCATAAGAGTCTACCTATTCAATAAAAAGAAAGAAATGACTTGAAAGAAAATGAAGAGAGTTTTGACTTAGTTTTTGTGAATGATTGGTGGTGTCATTTGTGAATGAAATGAAGTTTATTTATAGGATTTAGAAAGGATGGTTTAAGAATTATTTATATGATTTAGAAAGGATGGTCTAAAAACTTATTTAATTAAAGAGTGAATAATGATGTAATATATGTATGGAATAATAATGTAATATATGAATGAAATAATGATGTAATAAATGAAAGATATTTTGAAAATTCTAGAAACATTGATTTTTATTTTATGATGCATGAAAATGATTAATAAAATTCAAATGAATATTTTGATGATAAATCAAATGATCATGGATTTATTTTTTTCAATACGCATATTGAAAAAAATGCAATTTTAGTCAATTTCTTCAACATGTAAAATGTTGACTTTATGTTGATTTTTTTTACTGTAATGCATATATGCATGATTCTGGTGACTGTATTTGATGATAAAAATGCATATGACTAAAAATATATAAAACTTAACAAATGGAAATGTATCAGATAAATTTGAAATATCCTGACAAAATTGGGGTATGACACTTCTGATGAGACAGATGCATAAACAAGTTTCTTGGGAGAATTTCCACTTCTTGTTTTGGAGGGAAGCAACTATATGGATACAATGAATTCTTCAATTTCTTGTTCAATATCCTTCTAATGTATATATTTCTTAGATGGTTTATGTGCAACTTTCTGAGCAATTGAAGCAACATGTTTCCTCTTTTTAGAAGGATTGAATACATCAACAGGTTTGTTGGGTAAATATTTAAGTCTTATAACCACTGCTTCTTTGATTTCCTAATCAATGTATAATATGATTACCTCAGGATTTTCCATCTTAGTGATGACAAGATAATCCTCGAGGTAGTCAGGATTAGTACATCTAACTGAGAGATGCACCTTTGAAGCTTTCACATCACATTTCCTCGTAATCTTCATGTTAGCAAGAGCCGAAGAAGACATGATTTTTCCATATATTTCCTCAAGATCACCATTATTAGACAATGTTTTAAGGGCATCAATTAGACGGCTCTGATAAAAAAGTTCAGACAATAATGTTGCATAGGGCACATTCTTCTTGCGAAGCTTTGTGCTATCCTTAATAGATTCACACAAATGATTGAAGATATATGTCGAGAGATTGATCTTATCTTCATTATTTAGGTAAAAGATGAAGTTCTTATGATCCTATGAAACCTGATTAGTGCTACCTTCTCTAGGGATCAGACATCTAATAAGAATCTTAAACAAAAGCTTGAAATTCTTCTTCATGTTCTTGACTTTTCCAAAGTCAGAAGAACACAAATTTCTATATTTCTCAACCAAACATATTTTGATGCCTTATACTAAATGATTATTCTCCTTAGTGTTTACAATAAACCTTCCAGAGTTTGGTGCTTTCAAAAGTTTAACAATTGTCTTCCGAGTGATGATCATATCAACACCCATTACTGCTGACCTAATTTCAACTTCTTTAAACTTCTTTAAACCTGCTTCTTATTTACTCTTTCCTTTCAAATAATTGTCCTTCTCTACCAATATTCTGACTTCCTCGAATGCAGCATATTCATCAAACACCTATGCCCTAACCCAACAATCTCTTACAAGATAAGGGTAAGTTGATCCATTTAACATATCAAAGAATGAAGACCACTATTGAACTCTGAAGTAGCTCCAAAGATCATACCCATTTCGATTGAATGAGTTAAAGTTAATAATTTGTTCCACCAAAAGCTTCGAATCATCCTAATTTAAATCCATGGATTTGGGCTTACTAGTAAAACTTTTTCCATAATTGACGATCATGTGTGCATATTGAGAAGATGATGAGGACGACATTATTCAAAGGAGATTTTAGGGTTTCTAGGGTTCTTTTTAAAAAGGGTTTTTTCAAAGGAGGTTAGAGAAAACAAAAGTGTAGGAAGTGAGAGAGTGAAGTGTGTGCTTCTGGTATAACTTAAGTGTTTTGAGTGAAAAATAAATTTTAAACAAAATAGAACATAAAGACAAAGAGAAACAACAACAATAATAATAAAGACAATAGCCAAGAACTGAGGATTTTTCACTCAACAGTTACAATCGACGTGTCAAAAGATGTTTAAAAAAAATATATGACACGTAAGCGGACAGGTGCCAAAGGCAGTTACCACGATATGGTCCATTTGTATGCATATCATAGGCAATCAATCTTATTCTTAGTATAAGAGGCTAAGGTGCTTCACAGGCTATTAGTTCATCAGAAGTTGTTTTAGAGCTTTTGATTAAGGTAG
This sequence comes from Lathyrus oleraceus, assembly GCF_024323335.1. Taxonomy (NCBI): domain Eukaryota; kingdom Viridiplantae; phylum Streptophyta; class Magnoliopsida; order Fabales; family Fabaceae; genus Lathyrus; species Lathyrus oleraceus. Next base: position 245,116,545 of record NC_066579.1, on the reverse strand, counting down.
CTTCTGGCAATTATCATATTCTAATATAGAGTAATATTCTTTGCACATCTAATAGAAGTAGAATTATCACAATGAAGTGTAATTCTTATTTTATAAAAATGAAGTTCTTCTGACAAACATTTAAAATGTCAGGATTAGAATTTGTTGCATAAAATGATAGATATAGTCATACCTTTCTTTATGCAGTTTCAAATCATCTTTTGAGATTGTTCATGAGGAACAATATTGTTCCAACAATGCTCTTCTGAATTCCAACCAAAGTCTTTTCTGACTTCCCAAACCAACTGAATCAACTTCAAAGATATACCCAAGATTCTGAAGCACTAGTTCAATATAGGAGAACATCAGTCTTCCCAGTACCAATAATCTTATCCTACTGGTTTCTTCCAAATTCCATATTTCCTTCCTTCTTCAGAGTTAGGATTTGAAATGTAGGTCTTCTACTTAACGTAAGTTGTAAGCAACGATTGTCCTGGAACATCTGTAACTTTGCTTTTTCCCTTTAGTATATCTGCAAAAAAAATAATCTCATTCTTTGGAACCCATACTCTTATGGGTCCTTTGAGGTTAGTTTTACAGGGCTTCCTATTTCTTTGAGCCTTAGCCTTATAGTAAGGTCTAGACTTATTACATACTTTTTGTTTATAAAGACTTTGTCTTAGATAAGTCTTGACCTTGACTTCTGAACCTCTTCGAACCTTTGATTCAACAACCTTGAGTTCTAAATTCTTTAGAACCTCTGACTTGAGAGTCTTAGGTTCTAGTTTACTTAGAACTTTTGACATTTGAGTCTAAGATTCTGATTTCTTTAGAACTTGTGAGTCATTTATCATAGATTCTAATTGGTTCAAAATTTTACCATTTTCAACAGCAGGCATAAAGTTAACATTTAGCTCCTCTGAGAAGTGCTTGGAGAAGAAGGTTTTGATGGTTTTATCAAAATACCAGTCCTAAGATTATAAGGTTATTGATGAAAACCAAACCCTTGTCCTTTGCTCTTACGTACACCATAGATCATAGATGGAAGTTTGGTTCTGTTGTAGCCATATATGACAAACTCTTGAAGAACTGATTCATACTTATCAAAAGTTTTGTTATACATATCTTTTGTTATAGAAATTTAATCTCTTTCAAGTTTTTCAATTTTGTCTTTAGAGATATTTAGCTCATCTCTTATAAGACCATATTGCTTCTTTACAATTTTCACATGCCTTCTTTTTACAGGCATCTTTCCATAGATCCTGATATAAAGAAATTAAATCAGACTAAGAGAGTTTAGAAAATACCTTTTTTGTGTCCTCTGAATCTGAGTCAGAACCAGCTTCTAATTCTGAGTCTGAAAGAGTTAAGACCATCAAAGAAAGATTAGTGCCTTATCTATTAGTTTCTTCTTCAATTTCAAGTTCTTCCCATGTTTCCATGAAACTTTTATTAAAAACTTGCTTTTGAAGTTGTTCTTCTAGAAGCTTTCCTTTTTGACCTTGTCCTTTTGCAGATCAGGATAGTCAGCAATAAAATTACAAGGCTTTTGGAAGTTGAAGCAGCCCTTTTGATCACCTTTATCACCTATTGAACTTGACCCTTTGAAACCACCACTTTTACCAGAAAATATGTTCTTCTTCTTGGTCAAGTTTTGAAATCTTTTTATGATGAAGGCCATTTCATCATCATCAGATTCTTCACCAGAAGCCTCATCATGAGTGACTTCTTTATTCACCTTGTTCCGAGAAGATTTCTTAGATCTTCCAATAGAATTTAAAGCTAGAGTTTTGAATTGCTTTACAGGCTCATCTCCATTTAGCTCCATCTCATGGCCTTTGATATTGCTAAAAAGATTTCAATATTTCAAGATTTAATGTGTTTAAGATTTTAGATTTTAAAATGGCAGTGACTTTGGATCTATATTTGACAGGAAGACTCTTAAGAATCTTGTTGACATGATCTGAAGTAGTGTAGCTTTTGTTCAGGACTTGAAGTCCAGACACAAGAACTTGGAATTTTTAGAACATTGTCTCAAAGTTCTCATCATCTTTCATTCTGAACAATTCATATTGGTGAACCATAAGATTTGTTTTAGCTTCTTGAACTTGTTGATTACCTTCATAGGTATCACACAAAGATTTAAATTTAGTTTTGGCAGTTGACATATCAATAATCTTTATGTACTCAAAATGAGGCAAGGCATCAACAGGAATGCCTCTCACTCTATGGTGTTTTACGTAAATATTTTTCTGAGCAGGAGTGAGAGTCTTTTTGTCAAAAACCATTCCAACACCATTGACTTGAATGTCAATGCCATCTTCCAAGATATCCCACATCTCATCATCTAGACCAATGATGTGAGTGTACATCTTACTTTTTCACCATTCAAATTCAGTAGAGTCTTCACTGAATGTTGGTGGTCTAGTAATATAGTTGTTTTAACTAGTTTTACTTTGCTCATAACCACGAGGAGGACCTCCATCAGGACTATTTACTTCAGGACCTTCAGACATGATGTATTTTTAACAAGATCTTTTCTACACCACTATTAAGTTTTATAGTACATACCGTGCTCTGATGTCAGTTGAAGGTGAGAAAAATACACAAGAAGGGAGAGAGGGGGGGTTAAATTGTGTATTATAAAAGTTTGCTTTTGAAAAGCAACTAGAATTCGAACAAAGTTTAGGGTCTGATATCAGATTTTATGATAGCAATGGAAAGAATCTGAAATCGAAGCAAAACAAAGAAACACACAAAGTTTATCCTGGTTCCTCTCCTCAACTGAGAGTAGTCCAGTCCCCTTGTCTCAACAAGATTTTTTCCGCTATAATCACTCTAATTACAACTTTGCTCAAGTAAACTGTGAGGGAAAATATGCCTAGTCCTTATTTTAATAATGTCAAACCTCTATATTCGCCCACATCGTGTCTTTGAATAATATCATCATAGCATAGAAAGCATTCATCCTTTAACATGTTCAAAATATAGGTTTCATGTGTTCAAGCATATATGAGCATATCTTATATGTTAATCGTGCACTTAATCATAGTAAACATCATATGTTCATAAGAGATAGGCTTAAATTGGTCATAATATGGTGAAAAACTCATTTTTGGAAGTTAAACCTCTGTGAGTCGACTCATGACTCGAAGCAAAACCTTCGGGTCCGAACAGGTCGACTCATAGGTCGACTCATTCCTGGAAAACCTGAATGAGTTGACTCATGCACAAACAGATCGACTTATAGGTCAACTCAACCATGTAATAAACTCTGTTTGAGTCGACTCATTCCCTATTTGAGTCGACTCGTTGCTGGTTTCACCTAATTTTCTGCTGTGTAACTTTGTGAACTTTTCTATTATATTAGTTATTTGTCCATACATCATATAAATATTCTAGTGTCTCTTTTTCAACACTTTAACAAGAAAAGTGAGAGATATACACCAAAGTGCTCATCATCTTCATTGTTCATTGCATTTCTCAATAATCACACATGATAATCTTTTTTGAGCATTGTGCATTGTAGTTGTGATAACGTTCAAATAAGATTGGATTATCTTAGTTTGGGTTGAGACTTGAAGGAGAAGAGTGATCCATAACGCAGCAGAATTTAAAATTTCTCCTTTAGTGATCCTTACGAATGGGTGTGATCAGTGATAGAATTGTTACCTCTTGTGGTGATTGTAACCTTTGATGCAGATCTATGGAGCGATCACGAATGTTGAACGATGACAACGCCTCTACTCAGTCCACACAAACGGATTCCTTCAATCTCAGTGCTAGCTGCTACGAATGAAGGCTTTGAGTGAGAGAGAGAGAGAGAGAGAGAAACGAAATTGCAACTGCACAAATGCTTCTACACAAGGGTTCTATTTATAGAACCACTTGTGTGGGCTGCAAGCTAAAAAGCCCACTCAAGTGTATGTGGCCCATATCTTATAATATGCCCAAATCACTTAAGCGTGTGGTACCTTACCATATTTCGTATTCTACTTAAGTACACCGTACCTTACGATGTTCTACAATTCACTTAAGTGCACCGTACATTACGATATTCCTCAGTTACTCTATCTCTCATCAATCCGTCCTTTTGTGTGTGACCCTGTAGGTTTTCGCGGCATTGGCAATTATATTAAATCACGTATTTAACATAATAAATAGTGAGCGGTATCTAGCAACACATCATTGCTACCCAAGACACGAAAATGTCATGTGATCTGACAAATCCTTCTGTGATAATACTTATGTGTAAAATTACCCTTTTGCCCTTATGTCTATATTGAACACAAGGTATAGACCGTGTCACCCTTGTCCAGTTCAATATTGGGCCCATATACATTTATCCTATTACGCAGGATGGGCAAATTCCATCTAGGTCACTCATGTCTCTTAGCATGCTTCGTGGAGTACCCATCAACTGTCTTGATGGTCATCCAGTTACGAGCAATGTTTGATCAGCAATAAGGCACTCGACACTATATCTAGGGTCCATAGTGGTTTCAGGTTGAAGGGTGGTATACACCATTATCACCATGAGGATAACTTATGACACTTCGCATAACATTCTATATAGTATTCTCATAGCGGGTCAATCCAGTATAAATATTACTCTTAATATTCATACCTATGTTTAAGACTTCATAACTCCTTATCCATGATCCATGAGATGTGATCATCAGTCTATATACATAATAGTATTAATGCTTTAATGTTATCCCACTTCACAATAAAGCTCGACTATGGATACTTTAAGAATAGTGTCCTTATGTTTAATGTGATCTCATGATTAAGTCACACTTGATACATTAAACGGACTATCTATTCCAGGGACTTTATTAGACAAACATAATAAAGAAAAAGACTTTTTATTATTAATAAATAATTCGATACAAGTACCAAAAGTATTGGCCTCTAGGGCTTACACCAACAAGACTTTGTGTGGGTTTTTCTTGAATAAAACCCTTGAGGTTTTGTCCTCCAAGAATTGGGGTTTTTTGCACTAACCTTGTCTTCGTAGATTCAGCCGAGTGAAAAGTTTGAAGAACAGAAGGTTCAATCAAACAAGTAGCGGTAAATAGTGGATTGTGAAGAAAGCTTAGGGTCCAAGCAACTTGCGTTCGAAATCAGCCGAGCTGAAGTTTTGGAGAGAGAGGCGTTCGTCCAATAAGGTAGCGGTAAACGGAGGTTTGTTCGAAGTGCTTGAAGATCTTGGCTCAACTCGAATCAAGGGGAGAGAATAGAATATGATCTGCAACAACTCTAGAAGTTGATCGTTAGTGATCATTTGTTCTCTTTTATTGACTTTGCAACGTGTTAATAAAAACATCTCAATTCTACATTTAGAATTGAGGGCAGACGTACCCTAAGCGAGGATGATAGGGGATCTGCATTAACAAATCTGGTCTTATTCTCTCTATCCCTTAACTCTTTAAATTCAGCATAATTAATTTGTGTGTGAAATTGATTGTAAAATTAATATCGGTTGATTGGTGTGCATATCAATTGTTCGATAAATTGTTTGAGTAAAATTCTGCACATTCAACTTAAGTGAAATTGATACTTGGTGTGAAGTGTACACCAAGTGTTTGACAAAATTAATTTCGCACAAACTTAGTAATATTTTCCTTGATCTCTTATTGTGTTGAGCATCATTAGAGGTAACGATATCAAGGATCATAGTAGTTAATTGATTGTGTTAGATAGAGGTTGATTTTCTCTATCTTAAGTAATTCCATTCGATTCACGTATATCCGATCTTTCCATTAACGGGATCGTTTAGACAATTTCAATCTAGGGTGCTTCCGTAACCATTGAAAATATTTTTAAAAAAGCGCTTAATTTCAAAACCGATCTATTCAACCCCCCTTTTAGATCGGCACTATCGTCTAACAAGTGGTATCACGAGCGTTGGTTCATTTAGTGCTTCACATATAACTTTTTAGAAAATGAGTAACGATCCTAAAGGGGCGTACAATATGCCCTATTTTTACCGGTGAAAACTATAGTTATTAGAAAGATTGTATGTGTATCCATATCAACTCTATTGATAGGAAAGTATGGAAAGTCATCCAAGATGGTCCTATGGAAATAACCATGACCAACGCGGATGGCTTTGTTGTACCTAAACTGGAAGCACAGTGGAACGAAGAAGATGAGAAAAAGTACAACTACGATTGGAAAGCTAGAAATATGCTCATTTTCACTTTAGGTGTTGATGAGTACTATAGGATTTCCCATTGTACTAGTGCTAAAGCTATGTGAGACTCATTGCAAATTACCCATGAGGAAACCAATGATGTCAAACTAGCTAGAATCAACACCCTAACTCAAGAATTTAACATTTTGCATATGTAAGATGGGGAAACCATTACCGATATGCAAAATATATTTTCTCATCTAATCAATCGGTTAAATGCTCTTGGTAGAAATATCCCTAATGATGTTGCTACTAATAAAATCTTAAGATGTCTTAACAGGGATTGACTACCAAAAGTCATTGCGATCAAGGAAGCCAATGATCTAAGAACACTGGACATGACGACATTGTTCGGCAAGCTTCAAGAGCATGAGCAAGAGCTCATCAATCTTGAGAAACATGAGAATAATCAAAAGAAGGAGAAGAAGGAGAAAGACAAGAACACCGAAAGGAAGTCTATTGCATTAAAGGCTTCAATATACAAGTCATCCACCAATGATGTATGTGAAAGTGAGTCAAGTAATGATGACAAAGAATCAAATGAATACATGGAGCTGTTCGTTAGGAGGTACAATCAATACCTTATAAAGAATGAGTCCAACATTCGGACAAAAATCTTGTCAATTACATAAGGCAATCAAAATTTCTGAATCGAGAGGAAAGCAAGACAAACAAGTCAAAAGGATCATGCTTCAACTGCGGAAAGACCGGTCACTATAAGCCGGAGTGTCCCTTATTGAAGAAAGACAAAGGAAAAGACAAACACCATAACAAACCAAGCAAACCTAGAAGAGCATACATCACATGGGAGAGCGATAGCGAGCCCTCAAGTGATGACAACTTAAGTGATGAAGAAGAAATTCTCAATCTTTGTCACACAGCTCATCAAAGGAAGAAAAAGAATGTAAGTCATTCCAAATATGATCATACTGATAAAATGTCTTATTCTGATATGCAAAACGCCTTTAGTATTGTAAGACCCCAATTTTGACCCTAAGATCCCTCATGCAATTTCATCATAAGCATTAGCATTGGGATCATACCTTAGCATCCTCCTTACCCATTTTCATTGGGTTTGTTTTGGGGAGAGATCACCAAGCACCATGTGATTGTATCATACTTTTATATTATCATTTCACTAACCAAAATATCAAAAATATGTCTTTGTATTTGCCTAACTCTTTTGTAGGTAGGGCATGATCCCATTTATCTATCAAGTTCACATCTAGGGTTTGAGACCCTCATGAAGAAAGAACACAACCATGGATTGATACAAGTATGGTCACACGCATCATCTATGAGTCCTAATGATTCCTACATGTTATATTGATCAAGTTTTCTTCAAGAGTTTGAGGGTGATTTGCCTTCGAAACCCTAGTTTGACTAGGTATCTTGAGTAACTTCTCCAACAAGCTATCTCACCAATTGATCAAATTTCTCAAGGGATACTTAAAACCTCATCATCTTATGCATATGTGATCTACCACGAGTCTAGAAAGTCAAGAGAATTGAAGATTAGCAAATTGGTTGATGGTGGTTGGCCAGATGAATTCATCTGATCAAAACTGGGTCTCCCTAGACCATATCTCCTACATTTTCCCCATATGAAAATGATTCCTAGATGAAAGTTACTCTAAATTACATTACAAACAACTTTCATGTTGATACCTAGAGCTAGTTTTGCTTGGAAAATCATTTTCTATGTTGAAACATTATAGGTCATTTTGTCTAAACCCTAATTTGAAAGTCAACTTCCCAAGGCCATACCTTGCTCAATTTTTATGAGATGAAATCTTTACAAGTTTCAAATTCAAATTCAATATGTCTACTTCAACTTTTATTTTTGGAGTGAGAGCTAATTCAAATTTTATGAGCATGTGATATGAGGCTACATTATAGGTCACTTTTGACCTATACCATTGAACAAGTGATTTTTCCAAACTTCAAAAATGCATAACTCTATCATTTCAAATCCAAATGACATGAAATAGGTGACCATTTTGAACGTCTCTGGAAGAGATACAACTTTGATGAAGACATTTTTCTCATTTGAAGCCAACATAAAAAGTTAAGCAAGGTGGAATATTGAGATATATGACTTGACACTTAGAAAAAATTTCAACATGTTGAAATTTCCAAACTTCTACCTCAAAATTCATCATGATACAAGCTTCAATTGGAAAGGTGTTGAACATGAAAGTTGTTCCTCTTGATCTAACCTTTCAAATAGTCCAAGTTCATTCATTTTGGACAAGAATTGCTAGGGTTGTGCATGGCCTGAACATGGTATCATCATTTTACAAAGATCAAACTTCAAATCTTCACATACACTTGCGTTGCAATCAAAGTTGATTTCAAACTCTCTTACACTCATTTGTGGACCTAAAGCAATGATCTCATGGGCCTGTACACGCCCATGCACCCATGCATCATCAATTGCTAATTTTGGAAAGTGATTTGGAACGTGCAAATATCATGAGCTACAGCTATAAATAGAGACCTCTAGCATCAGAATTCAACAGACATCCGTGCCAGCTTTGATCCTAAACCCCTAACCCTTCCATTTGAGAGGATAATCCTGAGAATTTCATCTTGAAATTGAGTTTGAATCTCACTGTTTTGAGATTCAAAACTCCAGAGATCCAAGACTTTTTGTGCATTTCATTCTACTTCTGCAAGAATTCTGAGTGAGATCAAGCACGAGCCAAGGCAAGAGCCTACATTGAAGGTATTTTCCAGAAAATTTAATCTCTTCGATTCTCTCTCAATATTGCTCAATTCTCATGATTCTTTGGTTGTCTGAAGTCCTACCAATGTAAGCAAGAAGATTGAGTTGCTTAGAGGTCAAATCGAAGCAACTCAATTGACATACCTCAAAATTCAACTCCTCGTATCTTTCTATATGTGAGGAGTTAGTTAAAATTGAGGTGATATTTGCGATCTACACCATTTTTCCTTTCAGATCATGTCCTCCTTTTTCATTTATGATATGGTAATGAATGGACCAGTCCGGCCAAGGTTGCCTGAGAAGACGACCGACGCTTTGCTCCGACAATGATGTGGCACGGTCTTGATCCATCAGATTAGTTCATTTTGTTTTAATCAGGAATGTTGCTTGTGATGACCAAGTGTGTGGCGCGTTGACTAGCGTGTACCATGGAACGCGCGTTTCTCATCACTTGATCTGCCACCTCAATTAATGAGGCAGATCAAGTGGTCCACGTTTTTTTCATTTTCTGATTTTAATTTTTATTCCTTTGATTTTCATTAATTCATATTAATTTTAATATTGATCCAAAAAATATGAGAGTTTCACCAAAAAAATTCAAATATTTTCCTTTTTCATATTCTGAATTAAAATTACTTTTTTGGATCACTATTAATATTTTTCATGATTTAATTGATTTTTTCATTTGTTTTTAATTGTTTAAAATAACTTTTAAGTCCTTAAAAATTCTGAAAATTTTTCTCTAAGGTCAAAGGACCTTGTTGATCTATGATAAATCTCATGGCTATTTATTTGGTGTTTTGATGAGATTTTAGGAATTTGAAAAACCATATTTAATTTAATAGTATTATTTTAGTATTTTTAATTGAAATAAATGCCAAATAATTTTGTTGACCAATTGTGATGACTTATTGGTGTTTGACTCTTGTTGTTGGGCCTTGGTCAAGGTTGATTTGACTTTGTCAAATTAATATCATTGGATTTAGGGGATTGATGGAATGTACATTCAATCTCCCAAAATGAATGGATGATATTAATTTGGTAAAAGTCCTCCTTTGACCAATTTGAGATTTCATCTATTCCCCTCCCTCTTCATCTTATTCCCCTTCTTTATGCGTTCATCTCATTTGGTCTATGATATCTCAAAGTCCTAAAGCTAGTTGATTGAAAAATTAACATGAGTATGGATGAGATTAGGCCACACCTTTTGCATATTCTTTTTGTGTGTGGTGTGTTTCATGAGCATAGTTCATAATACTATGTCTCTAACATGCATTAACATCAAAATTCTATTGCCCGGTCATAAATAGTTGTGACTTCTACATAAGTCCAATTACGATTGCTGAACATAGCGCTAAATTTGTGACATAACAGACATAGCATTCTAGTTAGTGAGATTGTAAGTCTCTCCTATTTCATGGTTTGTGTGGAAACTTGACCTTTTTTCCTTCCTTTGGAAGATGTCTTGGTTCAAGGATCCATGCTTGTGATAAGTGGATTGAGTGTTCTCCAAAGAATGTCTAAGAATGAAAAGCAAAAAAACAAAACAATACTAACTTCTAACCTATTAACTACTAACTTTTAATTTCAAGCCCTTTACTTTCATGTCATTTACTTCTAGCTTTTATACACTTGCCATTATTCATATCATTCTAATTGTTTATGTTAATGCAATTTTCACTTTGTCCATTTGGACCATATTGTGTGATATATTTTGTTTGTGTATACTTTGTTTGTTTGTGTGGTCTTTGACCATTAATGTACATAATAACAACAAAGCCCTAAAAAACATTAGTGTGGACTGTTGGCTTGATCTTGGACAAATGGACTTAGAATTTAGGCAACATTCCTATGCTAAAGGACTTGGCCAATGCCAACTTATTGAGAAACCAAGTGCTTGAACTTTGAAACTTCATCTGATACATCATTCAAGATCTCTCTAAGTTCATCTGCAACATGATCATTGTGAAGTTGTTATTTTGAACCTGCGACTTGTGAAATTCTTCTATTACATGGGCTACCTTGAAGAAGATCATGGAATGGATAAGCTTGGATGTGGCCATCTTTATTTGATGCATTGCTCTTCAAGATGATATAATTGTGCATTTGTATGTTGCTTGATTCTAAAAAGTCCAAAGGGAATTCTGGGTTTCTATTGACATTCTTGTTTATTGGATTGCTACCCACTTGGTCAGATCTTTTCAACTCTAAACTTTTAATTTTATACATAGGATTAGTCTCTTCATCTTCTCCCCATTTCTTTAATTTCAAAATATCTCCCTCCTTTTTTCAAAACCTTCTTTGATTCAACTTATTTTCTTCTAAACTTTGACCATCTTTGCAAAAAGATAGAAACTTTGGCCTTATGCCATTTCATTTTCAAACTTCTTTTCTAAATCAAACTTGTAAATAGACTTAACTATACTTGACTTAAACTTTCAAAAAGCCAAAAAGAACTAACTCATTCAAACCATTTTTAGGCCTTTGTACCTTTCAAACTTAATTTTTGTTAAAAGTAATGCATCCACTTTGAAATTTGTATCTTGAACTATGAGGTTTTGATCCCTCATTTTTATGTTGGTACGTAGGCACAAGACCACTTTGTACGTAGGCACCAAACACAAAAATATAATTAATGAGTTCTTTTCTCATCCCCCCCCCCCCCCATTCTATTTGTTTGTAAACATCACTTTGTACCAAATACATATGCACATAAAAAGGGCTCCCTAGGAGTACCTAGGACACTTTGGGTGCTAACACCTTCCCTCTGTGTAACCAACCCCTTTACCTGTAATCTCTGACATTTTATTAGTTTTGATTTGAAAACTTCTTACTTTTGGGTTTTGTTCGTACTTTTTCCCTTTTCCCTTGGAAACAATAAAAGCGCGGTGGAGACTCTTGTTATTTGACCTCTAGCTTATCCATAGTTTGATGATCATGAATTTACCGCTACAGAAATTAACTGGCGACTCTGCTAGGGAGTAGTCTTCAGTGGGTTTAGCCTACTTTTTGTGTGTATATATTTGGATATATGTGATGCTTTTATATATGTATGTGCGATATAATCTGCTTGTTGTGCTTGGTGATCTCTGAGTAGTGAGATAATTTCTAACCCTAACTTGAGTGCAATTAAGATAGGAGGATGGTGTAGTCATGTTCGACTTGTGTGAAGTAGTCCTTAATAAGTTGGCTTGAGATCCATCCGCTCGGTGGAGACTCTTTTGGATTTGGAAATGTCACACAAGTATTTGTGGTTAGGCATTACTATCTCTAATTTGGGTCTGTGAAGCTGAGGACCATAGAACATTTACCCCCTCTTGGCCTATTTAGGACGTAGTGCGGAAACTGTTCAAGTGTAGACTTGATAACAATTGTTACGCGATACTACACTCAGACGAGTTTCTCTTGAGAATATTATGGGTCGATGTGTCAGTCATTTTAACCTGTAATATCCGATAGATGGAATTAAGACTCTAGGAACCTTTTATAACATGACCTACAGGTTATTTATCCTTAGTTCACTCCTTTGGGATGGTTCTTACCCAGACTCCATGCCCGTAACTTGCAATAAACCCTTGATTCTTGGTTGATCCAATCAAGTCTTGTCAATATCAATGGAACTTGGGTGTTGATAAGGTGTAAACCATAATCCACCAAAATGGATGATTGATCTAGACAATGACTTGATTCATCCCTTGACCTTTATTTTCCTTATGTGTGATCCCTTATTTGTGATTGTTGCATTCATGCATTCATGCGCATCATAACATTCATCACACGAAAATTTCAAGGAACTGAGGTATTATTTGCAAATATTTTCAGACCATGGACTGTGGACGAAGGAACACTAAGAAATACAGTTTCGGATGTCCAGAGTTGAAAGAGTTAAGGAAGCTAACATCTTGTGTATTAGATCCCTTGGACTTCAAACAACGTCATGGGAAGCTTTTGTCCATCTTATCTGCTGATGTGGTTGAAGGACTATTGAGTGTACTAGTGTAGTTCTATGATCCTCTCTACCGTTGTTTCACTTTCCCAGATTTTCAGCTTGTGCCTACCTTGGAGGAGTATTCTCATCTTTTGGGGAAACCTGTTTCTAATAGAGTGCCTTTTAGTGGATTGGAGGAGATTCCTCGATCTAATCGTATTGCTGAAGCTCTTCACTTAAAGAAATCTGAGATAGAGGCTCATTGGGTGAAGAAAGGAGGGTGATTTGGTTTGTCATTTGAAATCCTCATCGAGGAAGCTACTACTTTTTCTCAAGCTGGTAGTGTGGACGCTTTTGAAGCTATCTTTGTGTTTCTCATTTATGGATTAGCTTTGTTCCCTAACATTGACGGTTTTGTTGATGTTAACGGCATTAGACTTTTCTTGATTGGGAATCATGTGCCTACTATGTTGGGTGATATGTATTTCTCTTTGCATTTAAGGAATTCTAAGGGTGGGGGAACGATTGTCTGTTGCATTCCTCTTCTGTACAAGTGGTTTATTTTGCACTTGCCTTAGACACCCATTTTTGTGGAGAACAAACAATGTCTAAGGTGGTACCATAGACTTAGGTCTCTCACTAATGATGATATAGTTTGGTATGATCCGTCTTTGAGCAGTTTGGAGATTATTGATAGTTGTGGTGAATTCTCTAATAATGTGCCTCTCATTGGTACCCAAGGAGGAATTAACTACAACCTTGCTTTGGCTCGTCGTCAACTTGGGTTCCCCTTGAGAGACAAACCTAATAACACTTTGTTAGAAGGTCTTTTCTATCAAGAGGGTAAAGATCCCCAACATTTGAAGCATAAGATTATGCATGGTTGGCGTAATGTGCATAGGAAAGGAAGATCCAAGCTTGGTCCGTGCAATTGTGTAGCTTTGGAAGCTTACACTCTTTGGGTGAAGAAGAGAGCTTTGGAGTTGAAGATGCCTTATCCTTGTGAAAGACCTATGTCTATGGTTGTGGTTGAGCCATTAACTCTCCCTAACCAAGATATAGAGGAGTTGGGAGACGCGCTCATCAAGATGAAGCAAGAGAAGGACATGTGGGAAGATCGTTTCCGTGCTTTGAGCAAGAAGCATGAAGAGTTGCAGTTGGAGTCTAAGGACAAAGATGCACTTATTGAGCTACTTGAAGACCGAGTGACGAAGAGACAAGGAGAGCCAGAGGTTTCATCTTCTAGCATGCCTCAGCCTTCTGTTGCTTGGAAGAAGAATGCTGATCAGCTTATCCTCGAGAAGACTCAGATGAAGGCTTCTTTTGAGACCGAGATTCATCGCATTCGAAGGAAGTACGCGCCTTCAGCCAGATCTTCTGACGTTGTTAGGGGTCCTTAGGATGACTAGTCTCCTTTTCTCTTGTATTTTTCATTTGGTTTCTGAAATTGTACTTAGTGTAATCCTTCCAATTTATATAAATAAAAAGAGATTTTCAGTCATATCAAATTGTTGCAATTGCTATTTAAATATATATATTTGAAAATGATACAATAAGTTCCTTGAAAATAAAAATAAACAATCAAGCATTGCATTTCATGCATCATTTGCATAAGCAGGTTTCGCCAGATGTCTTATTGGTGTTTCTTCTGTGCTTCAGCCAAGCTGACTCACCGGTAAAATACCCAAGCCAATCATCTGAAAATCATGGAGCATCTAGAGCAAGAGAACAGAGAATTGAAGGACGAGATCGCCCGCCTGATTGCCATGATGGAGTCAGTTCTTGATGCTCAGAGTCAATCTTCTCCAACGCCTACAACTCCTCCTGTGAGGACTGTTAATTCAGCGGTGGCTACCTCTACCGTGCCTGCTGCTGCCGCCCACTTCGCGCCAACTATGCCTGCCGGATTCTCGTGGGGAATGCCTTCCAACTTTGTGCCCGAAGGCTTTGCACCTACCTTTGCTTCCATGCCGACATCTAGCCCGATCATGTCCGTGCCACCTCCCGTTGTGCACACTTTGCCTCACGTAGAGGACACCATTTATCACTCTGAGCCGCCTGAGGGTCCGGATGTCTATGAGAAAATTGATGAAATGAAAGATCAGTTTCTTGAGTTGTGCAAGGAATTGAAGACGCTGAGAGGTAAAGATCTGTTTGGGAAGAGTACTGTCGGGTTGTGTTTGGTGCCCAACGTCAAGATCCCGGTGAAGTTCAAAGTGTCTGACTTTGAAAAGTATAAGGGGAACTCTTGTTCGCTCAGTCATCTTGTGATGTATGCTCGCAAGATGTCTACTCAGACCGACAATGATCAATTGCTTATTCACTACTTCCAAGATAGTCTAACCGGCACTGCGCTCCGTTGGTACATGGGATTGGACAGTGCCAGCATTCGCACTTTCAATGACTTGGGGGAGGCTTTTGTCATGCAGTATAAGTATAAAGTGAACATGGCGCCAGATAGAGACCAGTTGAGGTCTATGTCTCAGAAGGACAAAGAGACATTCAAAGAGTATACGCAGCGATGGAGGGAGTTGGCTGCCCAGATCACTCCTCCTTTGGAGGAAAAATAAATGACAAAGATCTTCTTGAGAACTCTGAGTTCATTTTATTATGAACGAATGATTTCTAGTGCCCCCAGTGACTTTACCGAAATGGTAAACATGGGGATGAGGCTTGAGGAAGGAGTCTGAGACGGACGTTTGTCAAGAGATGAGGCGTCAACAAGCAAGAGGTATGGTAGCAATTTTGGTAAGAAGAAAGACAGTGAGACGAATGCAATAAGCAGTGGGAGGCAGAGGAGGCCTCAGATCAGAAGGAATCCAACATCCCATCAACATCATCATCAAGTATCTTTCGTTATCCCGGTATTTTCTAATCAACAAACAACACCAGTTCGACAACAACAACGTCGACAACAACAACCGCAACAACGAACGAACACCTACAACAACAATAATACCAACAACAATCATCAGCAACAAAACTTTGAAAGGAAGAAGGTCTCTTTTGACCCGATTCTTATGTATTACGCAGAGCTTTATCCATCCTTGGTTCTCAAGAACCTGATCCAACTAAGAAACCCGCCACAGATTTCAAAACCACTTCCTTGGTGGTATAAACCTGAGCTCCGTTGTTCTTTTCATCAAGGAGCACCCGAACATGATATTGAAAATTGTTATCCGTTTAAGTATGATGTTCAGATGCTGATGAAGAGTGGTATGGTGTCCTTCGAGGACCGTGTGCCGAATGTGAAAGCAAACCAGTTGCCCGCTCATGGGAATTCTTTTGTGAATATGGTGGATGGTTGTCCTGGGGAGTTTAAAGTTTTTGATGTGCGTTTTATCATGAGGTCCTTAGTGCAGATGCATAAGGATGTTTATTTGGTAAGTGAATGTGAGCACGACCATGATGGTTGTGCTGTATGTAGTGTTAACCCGAGGGGTTGCGAAGTTGTGAAAAAGGACATCCAACGACTGATGGGTGGAGGCATGATCCAAATTATTCAATCCCGTCATGCAAATCACATGTTAATGTCATAGTGCCTGTTTTCAAGCAGCCTGAGAAGTTGGTGATTCAGTATGACTCCACTAATAGCAACAGTTAAAGATCAATATCGTCGTTGGTAATACGGTTAGCGGGCCCAGTCACGTATTCATCTGATAAAGCTGTGCCGTATCAGTATAATGCTACAATGATGAAGGATGGTCAAGAGGTCCTGTTACCTACGACTAGTTCAGTGGTGAGCATTGCTGATGTTACTAAAGTGACCCGCAGTGGTCGGGTGTTTGGGTCGGTGTTCCCAAAGGATAAAGAAGAAGCAGTTGTAAGTAAGAAAGTGGAAGTGCTTGTTGAAAGCCCAGTTGGTTGTTCAAAAGATAAGTCTGGTGAATCCAGCAACTTGAAACCCAATGATGATGATGGGGTACTTCAGTTAATTAAAAGAAGCGAGTTTAATATGGTAGAGCAGCTGCTCTAAACCCCCTCAAAGATCTCAGTGTTGTCTCTGCTCATGAATTCTGAAGCGCACAGAGAAGTACTGCAGAGAGTTCTAGAGCAAGCTTTTGTAGAACATGATGTTACAGTGGATCAATTCGATAATATTGTGGCTAACATCACTTCTTGCAATAATCTTAGCTTTTGTGATGAAGAACTCCCTGATGAGGGAAGAAATCATAATTTGGCTTTGCACATCTCGATGAATTGCAAAGAGGATGCTTTGTAAAATGTGTTTGTTGACACCAATTCGTAACTAAATGTGCTTTTGAAGTCAACTTTGTCGAAGATATCTTACCAAGGAGCGCCTATGAGGTATAGCGGTGTAATTGTCAAAGCTTTTGATGGTTCGTGCAAAACGGTTATTGGTGAAGTGGACCTTCCAGTTAAAATAGGTTCGAGTGATTTTCAAATTACTTTTCAAGTAATGGATATCCCCCCGACCTACAGTTGCTTGTTGGGAAGGCCATGGACCCATGACGCAGGAGCAGTTACCTCAACTCTGCACCAGAAGCTCAAATTTGTGAAGAATGGCAAGCTAGTGATTGTTGGTGGAGAGAAGGCGTTGTTGGTTTGCCACCTGTCATCTTTCTCTTATGTGGAAGCTGAGGATGAGGTTGGAACTCCGTTCCAAGCCTTATCTATTGCTGCTGAGAAGAGAGTTGGGGCACCTATGTCCTCATTGAAAGATGCTTAAAAGATTATGGAAGAAGGCAATGTCGATAAGTGGGGGCGCATGGTAGAGGTCTCCGACAATAAAGGCAGAACCAGTTTGGGATTCATGAAAGGTTCATCAACTGCAAGGTCTGAAGATATGCAACTTAGCTTCCATAGTGGAGGGTTCATTCATGGCAATGAATAACACTTAGCTGTTGTGCTAGGGGATGACGAAGAGGAAGACTGCACCAATTTTGTGACGCATGGAAAGGCTTGCAACAAGTGGACCGCTGTTGATATTCCTGTTATTTTGCATCAATCTAAGTAATTACTTTTATATGTAATAAAATCCTTCTCCTATGCCTAAGGGAGAAGTGAACATTGTTTGGGAATTTTCAAATTGATCATTAATAAAATTAATTCTATTCATCCACATCTATGATGTTTGTTTTTTTACTTTTTACTTTATTCTGAAAATGGTAATCACAAAAAACATAAATAAACAATATAATTGTCCATCTGCATAATATTTGGTTATAAATTCACTTCTCTAAAATCAAAATATCAAATCATTATGCAGGTTGGTTCCTAACCCCATTGAATACAATGATCCTTCTCCTTCTCCAAATTTTGAATTCCCTGTGTTTGAGGCCAAGGAGGAAAATGATGTAGAAGTAAGTGATGAATTATCTCGTCTTCTTGAGCAAGATGAAAAGACCATTCAGCCATTTGAAAAGCAAGTCGAGTTAGTCAATTTGGGTTCCGAAGATGATGTGAAGGAAGTGAAGATTGGGTCTCGACTGTGTACATAAGTCAAGAAGGGGTTGATTGATCTTCTTCGAGAGTATTCAGATGTGTTTGCTTGGTCCTATCAAGACATGTTTGGGTTGGATTCTGAGATTGTGGAGCATAGATTGCCGTTGAAGCCAGAATGCCTGCCAGGCAAGCAGAAGTTGAGAAGAACGCATCCTGATATGCCTGTGAAGACTAAAGAGGAAGTGCATAAGCAAATTGATGTTGGTTTCCTTGTAACTACTGAGTATCCGTAATGGGTGGCCAATATTGTGCCAGTGCCGAAGAAAGATGGAAAAGTCCGCATGTGTGTTGACTATAGAGATTTGAATAAAGCCAGACCGAAAGATGATTTCCCTCTGCCACACATTGATATGTTGGTAGACAATACTGCTACATTCAAAGTCTATTCGTTAATGGATGGATTTTCCGGATATAATCAGATCAAGATGGCACCCGAAGATATGGAGAAGACCACATTCATTACACCTTGGGGAACATTCTGTTATAGAGTGATGCCTTTCTGTCTAAAGAATGCTAGTGCAACTTACCAGAGAGCAATGACTACTCTTTTTCATGATATGATGCATAAAGAGATCGAGGTATATGTCGATAACATGATTGCTAAATCAATTGATGAAGAGGAACATGTTGAGCATTTGTTGAAGCTATTCCAGCGTTTGAGGAAATATAAACTCCGCTTGAATCCCAATAAGTGTACTTTTGGTGTTCGATCTGGTAAGTTGTTGGGCTTTATTGTCAGCGAGAAGGTATCAAAGTTGATCTTGCCAAGGTCAAAGAAATACAAGAGATGCCTGCGCCCAAATCTGAGAAGCAAGTCAGAGGTTTTCTCAGCCGCTTGAATTATATTTCCAAATTCATTTCCCACATGACTGCCACATGTGCGCCTATATTCAAGCTTCTTCGGAAAGATCAGTCTTGTGATTAGACCGAAAACTGCCAGAAAGCTTTTGACAGTATCAAGGAATATCTGCTTGAGCCTCCGATTTTGTCTCCTCCTATTGAAGGAAGACCGTTGATTATGTATTTGGCCATGCTCTAAGATAGTATGGGTTGTGTTCTTGTTCAGCAAGATGAGACTGGGAAGAAATAATTTGTGATTTACTACCTCAGTAAGAAGTTCACCGACTGTGAGACTCGATATTTTATGCTTGAGAAAACTTGTTGCGCATTGGCTTGGGCTGCTAAGCGTCTGCACAAATATATGTTGAATCATACCACTTGGTTGATATCCAAAATGGATCCAATCAAGTACACATTTAAGAAGCCTGCTTTAACTGGAAGGATTTCTTGTTGGCAGATGTTGTTATCAGAGTATGATATCGAGTAGTGATCTCAGAAAGCAATCAAAGGTAGTATCGTGGATGACCATTTGGCTCACCAACCGATTGAAGATTATCAGTCAGTACAGTATGACTTTCCTGATGAAGAGATTTTGTACTTGAAAATGAAAGATTGTGATGAACCATTGCTTGCAGAAGGGCCAGAACTTGCTTCTCGTTGGGGCATGGTATTTGATGGAGTTGTTAATCAATATGGAATTGGCATTGGGGCAGTGATTATTACTCCTCAAGGCACGCATCTACCATTTATAGCTAGATTGATTTTCAAGTGTACAAACAATATGGCAGAATATGAAGCTTGCATTATGGGGCTTAAAGAGGCCATGAATCTCAGAATCAAGTATTTAGATGTCTTCAGAGATTCCGCTTTGGTTGTGAATCAAATCAAAGGTGAGTAGGAGACGAATCAACCCAGTTTAATACCATGTAGAGATTACGTGAGGAGGATTTCAAATTTCTTTACAAAGGTTGAGTTTCATCATATCCCTCGAGATGAAAACCGGATGGCAGATCCTCTTGCAACGTTGGTATCAATGATTATAGTGAAGTATTTGAATGAAGTTCCCAATTTGTCTGTGATGCATCTTGATAGGCCAGCTCATGTGTTTTTTGTTGAAGAGATTAAAGACGAGAAGCCATGGTATTATGACATCAAATGTTTCCTCCAAAGTCAGATTTACCCGCCTAAGGCATCTTCGAAAGATAAGAAAACTTCGACATGGTTTTTCTCAGAAGCGTGGATAGATACAAAACATACTTGTTGATGACCAAAGTGCACGAAGGTTCCTTTGGTACTCATTCTAATGGACATGCAATGGCGAAGAAAATGTTGTGAGCAGGTTACTATTGGCTGACAATGGAATCTGACTATTGCAAATTTGTGAAGAAGTGCCACAAGTGTCAAATTTATGCTGATAAGATTCATGTTCCTCCGACACTATTGAATGTTATCTCTTCCCCATGGCCCTTCTCCATGTCGGGAATTGATGTGATTGGGATGATTGAGCCCAAAGCTTTGAATGGACATTGTTTCATTTTGGTGACAATTGACTACTTCACAAAATGGGTCGAAGCGGCATCATATGAAAATGTGACCAAGCAAGTTGTTGTAAGGTTTATCAAGAATAAGATTATATGTCGTTATGGTTGTAGCGGGAAATTCATGATCATCAAGCTATTAACAAGCTAGAGATCAAATAACAAGAGTCGCCACCGCGCTTTTATTGTTTCCAAGGGAAAAGGGAAAAAGTACGAACAAAACCCAAAAGTAAGAAGTTTTCAAAAAAAAACTAATAAAAGTCAGAGATCACAGGTAAGGGGGTAAGTTACATAGAGGGAAGGTGTTAGCACCCAAAGTGTCCTGGTACTCCTAGGGAGCTCTTTTGTGTGCATATGTATTTTGTACAAAGTGATGTTTACAAACAAATAGATTGGGGGGTGAGAAACGAATTCATTAATTATATTTTTTGTTTGACAAGACCTTCGGTCTTACGCCTACGTACCAACTTAAAATATGAGGGATCAAAACCTCGTAGTTTGTGATACAAATTTCAAAATGGATGCATTGATTTTAACAAAATTTAAGTTTGAGAGGCACAAAGGCCTAAAATTGGTTTGAATGAGTTAGTTATTGTTGGCTTTTTTGAAGGTTTAAGTCAAGTATAGTTAAGTCTATTTACAAGTTTGATTTAAGAAAAAATGTTTGAAAATGCAATGGCATAAGGCCAAAGTTTCTATCTTTTTTTGCAAAAGTGGTCAAAGTTTAGAACAAAAGTAGTTCACACAAAGAAGATTTTGAAAAAATGGAGGGAGATATTTTGAAATTAAAGAAATGGGGAGAAGATGAAGAGACTATCCTATGCACAAAATTTAAAAGTTTAGAGTTGAAAATATCTGACCAAATGGGTAGCAATCCAATAAACAAGAATGTCAATAGAAACCCAGAATTCCCTTGGACTTTTTGAATCAAACAGCACACAAATGTACAATTATATTATCTTGAAGAGCAAGGCATCAAATAAAGATGGCACTTCCAAACTTATCCATTCCATGATCTTCTTCAGAATAGCTCATGTAACAGATGAATTCCACAAGTCAAAAGTTCAAAATAACAACTTCATAATGATCATGTTGTAGATGAACTTAGGGAGGTCTTCAAAGATGTATCAGATGAAATTCAAATTGCAAGCACTTGGTTCTTCAACAAGTTGGCATTGGCCAAGCCCATTAGCATAGGAAGGTTTCCAAGATTCTAAGTCCATTTATCCAAGATCAAACCAACAGTCCATTCAAAACTTCTTTAGGGTTTTTGTTATTATTATGTACATTAATGGTCAAAGACCACACAAACAAGCAAAGTATACACAAACAAAATATATCATATAATATGGTCCAAATAGACAAAGTGAAAATTGTATTAACATAAACAATTAGAATGATATGAACAATGGCAAATGAAATAGAGTGCTAAAAGTAAATTGCATTAAAGTAAAAGCTTGAAATTAAAAGTTAGTAGTTAGTAGGTTAGAAGTTAGTATTGTTTTGCTTTTGCTTTTCATTTCAAGACATTCTTTGGAGAACACTCAACCCACTTATCGCAAGCATGAATCCTTGAGTCAAAACATCTTCCAAAGGAAGAAAAGAAGGCCAAGTTTCCACACAATACCATGGAAGAGGGGAGACTTACAATCTCACTAACTAGAATGCTTATGCCTTTTATGTCACAAATTTAGCGCTATATTAAGCAATCGTAATTGGACTTACGTAGAAGTCACAACTATTTGAGGCCAGGAAATAGAATTTTGGTGTTAATGCATGTTAGAGACATAGTATAATGGACTATGCTCATGAAACATACCACACATAAAAAGAATATGCAAAAGGTGTGGCCTAATCTCATCCATACTCATGTTAATTTTTCAATCAACTAGCATTAGGACTTTGAGATATCATAGGCCAAATGGAGTGAATGAATGAAGAAGGGGAATAAGATGAAGTGGGAGGGGGATGAATGAAATCACAAATTGGTCAAAGGAGGACTTTTACCAAATTAATATCATTCATTTATTTTGGGAGGAGGAATGCACATTCCATCAATCCCCTAAATCCAATGATATTAATTTGACAAAGTCAAATCAACCTTGACAAAGGCCCAACAACAAGAGTCAAATACCAACAAGTTATCACAATTGGTCAACAAAATTATTTGGCATTTATTCCAATTAAAAATACTAAAAAAATACATTTAAATTAAATAAGGTCTGTCAAATTCCTAAAATCTCATCAAAACACCAAAGAAATGGCCATGAGATTTATCATAGGTCAAACAAGGTCAAAGGACCTTGGAGAAAAAATTTCAAAACTTTTGGACATTTAAAAATATTTTTAAACAATTAAAAACTAATGCAAAATCAATTAATTCATGAAAAATATTAATAATGATCCAAAAAATAATTTTAATTCAGAACATGAAAGAGAAAAATATTTGAATTTTTTTGGTGAAAGTCCCGTATTTTTTGGATCAATATTGAATTTAATATGAATTATTGAAAATAATGCAATTAAATTGAAAATTAAAATATCAGAAAATAACGTGGACCACTTGATCTCCCTCATTAATTGAGGTGGCAGATCAAATGGCCAGGAGCGCGCTATCTACCATAGTCCTTAGTCAGCGTGTGGCAACTTTGGTAATCAAAACCAACATCTAGGATTAAAAAAAAATGAATGGATCATGTGGTTCAGAGTCTTGTCAACGCAATGCCGGAGCCAGCGCTTCGGCCATCTTCTCCGGTGGACCTCACCGGACTGGTCCACCATCAACCATCACCAAAATGAAAAATAAGGACATGATTTTAAAGTAAAAATGGCATTGAGCTCGAATCTAGCCTCAATTCACTCTAACTCCAAGTATATTGAGAGATACATGGAGTTGAAATTTGAGGTACATGAACTGAGTTGCTTCGATTTAGCCTCAAAGCAACTCAATCTTCTTACCTACATTAGTAGGACTTCAGACAACCAAAGAATCAATAGAATTGAGCAAGAATTTGAGAGAATCGAAGAGTTCAATATTTCTGGAAAATACCTTCAATGGAGGTCTGGTTTCAACTGATCTTGATCTTGCTTGTGCTTGATCTCACTCCGCTTGGTTGCAGAAGAAGGATTAGATGGTTAAGAGGTTGTGGATTCCTAGAGATTTGAATTTCAAAACAGTGGAAATTCAACCTTAAATTCAAAAGAATTTCTCAGGCTTATCCTTTGCAAAGTGAGGGTTTGAGATGGGGGATCAAAGCTGGTGCGAATGTGTGTTCATTTCTGAGAAATTGAAGCTCAATTTATAGCCAAAACAGTTGATAATTATACACTTCAAATCACTTTCCAATTTTGGCAAATGGTGATGCAAGGGTGCATGGGCACGCACAGGCCCATGAAATCATTGCTTGAGGTCCACAAATGAATGTTGGTTAGTCTGAATGGAGCTTGGATTGCAAGGCAAGTGTGCACTGACGTTTGAAGTTTGATCCTTGCCAAGTGATGTCACCCTGTTCATGCCATGCGCAGCCTATGCATTTCTTGTCCAAAATGAAAGAATTTGAGCTTTCTGGAAAGGTGAGATCAAGAGGAACAACTTTCATGTTTAACACTTTTTCATTTGGAGCTTGGGACATTGAGAAATTTGAGGTGGAATTTTGGAAATTTTTGACATATCAAATTTTTTCTAAGTGTCAAGCCATATGTCTCAATATTCCATCTTGTTTAACTTTTTATATGAGCTTCAAATGAGATATGTGTCTTCATCAAAGTTGTATATCTCTCAAAGACCTTAAAAATGGTCACCAATTTCATTTCATTTGGATTTAAAATGATAGAGTTATGCATTTTTTAAGTTTGAAAAAATAACTTGATCAATGGTAGAGGACAAAAGTGACCTATAATGTAACCACATATCACATGCTCAAAAAAGTTGAATTAGCTCCCACTCCAAACATAAACATTGAAGTAGACACATTGAATTTGATTCTGCAACTTGGAAATCTTTCATCTCATAAAAATTGAGGAAGTTATGGCCTTGGGAAGTTGACTTTCAAATTAGGGTTTATACAAAATGACCTATAATGTTTCAATATAGAAAATTATTTTCCAAGAAAAACTAGCTATAGGTATCGACATAAAAGTTGTTTGGAATGTCATTTATAGTAAGTTTGTTATTGGAATCATTTTCATATGGTGAAAATTGTAGGAGATAGGGTCTAGGGAGACCCAGTTTTGATCAGATGAATCCATCTGGCCAACCACCGTCAACCAACTTGCTAAACTCCAATTCTCTTGACTTTATTGGCTCATGGTAGATCATATATGCATGAGATGATGAATTTTGAAGTGTCCCTTGAGAAATTTGATCAATTGGTGAGATAGCTTGTTGGAGAAGTTACTCAAGATACCCAGTCAAACTAGGGTTTCCAAGGCAAATCACCCTTAAACTCTTGAAGAAAACTTGATCAGTATAACATGTAGAGAACATTGGGACTCATATATGATGTTCATAAACATTATTGGATCCATTCTTGGTTGTGCTCTTTATTCATGAGGGTCTCAAACCCTAGATGTAAACTTGATGAATCAATGGAATCATGCCCTTCCTACAAAAGAGTTAGACAAATGCAAAGACGTATTTTTGGTATTTTGGTTAGTGAAATGATAATATAAAAGTATGACATAATCACAAAGTGCTTGGTGATCTCTCTCAAAACAAACTCAATGAAAAGGGGGAAGGAGGATGCCAAGACATGATCCCAATGCTAATGCTTATGATGGAATTGCATGAGGGATCTTAGGGTCAAAATTGGGGTCTTACAGCTGCCCCTATTTAAGGATATTCTAACTGAGGAGGTGAAGGTTAAAATCTTCGGCTCAACTCAGAGACCTCATGATGCATATTATATGAATGCAAAAGTAAATTCTTTGTGGGGGAATAATGCCACAAAGGAAAACGAAATCAGAGAGACCGAAAATCCGCAGGAGTACAATGTATTCCGTAAGGAAAACTCACTGAGGAGACAGAGACTATGGAGGGATAAAAAGGAGTTATGCGCAGGCCAGACTACGACTTAAAACTACTGGGGGACTCGAGGAAATCCATATAAAATGGAAAGAATCATCCGGGGAAAAAAACATCTGCGAGGGGTACGAGTAAGTCAGGATAAAATTCAAGTACTCAACTCGTGCAGGGGAACAAAGATTTCACTAAGGAAATGCGCACTGAACTCAATTGGGGAAGATAAACTTCAACATAGGAGGAGAAAAAATCTATTATCTACTACCTGTTACTGGGTAAGGAAATAATAAAGATTTGACAGAGAGAACATCCGTCATCGGTTAGGATGAACATCTCAAGGATAGACTTGTTGAGGATTACCAGTAGGGAGTATTCATTACCCGTTACTGGGTAAGAATAGCCTTGCTGGGGAAAACTGCGGAAAATAGGATTTACAACTACCAATTATTGGGCAGAAGACCAAGGGTGAGAGTATCCGTCATCGGTTAGGATGAACATATCAAGGATAAACTCGACAAGGAAGAAAATTCGTCATCGGGTAAGATGAACATATCAAGTATAGACTTGCCTGGAAATGCCAAGGAGGATACCCGTCATCGGTTAGGATGAACATATTAAGGATATACCAACTGAACAAAAGGGGAGGAATTACATCTATCGAAAGCTGGATAGAAAACCGTCGGAGAGAAAATCTGTCACCGGTTAGGATGAACATATCAAGGATTAACTCTGCGAGGGGACAAAGTAGGATTTACAACTACCGGTTACTGGGTAGAAGACCAATCAAAGAGAAAATCCGTCACCGGTTAAGATGAACATATCAAGGATAGACTCTGAAAAGGGGATAAAAAATAGGATTTACAACTACCGGTTACTGGGTAGAAGACCAATCAAAGAGAAAATTCGTCATCAGTTAGGATGAACATATCCAGGATCAACTCTGATGAGGAGCAAAAATATGGATTACATCTATCAGTTACTGGATAGAATACCATAGAAGAGAAAATCCATCACCGGTTAGGATGAACATATCAAGGATAGACTCCGCACAGGGGAAAAATAGGAGAAGAAAACCACTAGGAGAAGAAAACCTGTCATCGGTTAAGATGAACATATCAAGGATTAACTCTTGGGGGAAAAAAATAGGGATTACAACTACCTTTTTACTAGGTAGAATACCAAAAGTGAGAATATCCGTCATTGGTTAAAGTAAACATATCAAGGATAAACTCAGGCAGGGAAAATAAAGATATTCGTCACCGGTTAGGATGAACATATGAAGGATATACTTTCTGGGGACTCTACTGAGGAGAAAGAAGGGTACTTTTGCCGAGTATTAGGAAAGAAGTAACAAACTGCAAACTAAGAAGAATATTACCAGTTACTGGGTAATAGGCTCTTAGGGGACCACAGAATCCATTTAGGTAAGAGCTAGAAAGAAAATAGTCAATCAAGACTCAACCCATTGAGGACATAACTCAAGGGGAGTAATTCCATCCAGGAAATCTACTGGAGAGGAAATTGAAGTAACAACCATCCACGAGGAAACGAACTCAGTGGGGAAACAGAGAAAGGTTAAAGTCTTTCTGCCTAGGGGGCTGACACTTCTACAATTGAAGGAGGACAGACACTAGCTTTAGTATGGGGATAAAGTAACTCCATAGCAGAGAATAAGCCTCTCAAACAAATCAAATATGAAGATGCAGGGTATGCAAATTATGAAATTATATGAATGTATATGTATATATGATGGTTATGCTGACAAAATGATCACAAAGGATACAGAGGTATCGCAAAGAAAATGAGCCACCGGTACAATCCTCGGTCAATCCACACAATATGGAGACAACTGCTGGAGAACAGAGAGATCAACATCCCAAAGGGATCAACCCTATTTGAGGAAAGAGGAGATCTGTTGAGGATAGAACATCCAATTTATGGGGAATTTTAGGTCAACACCATAAAAATGGGAGACAATCCTATAGAGAAATGATCAACAAAAGCTGCTCGGAAACCAGGAGGAAACTCTGACTGGGAGCAAATTGAATGACGATTAGTGGGGACACCAATGCGATCCACTGGGGAAGATCAACCATCTCTGAAGATCAACCTTGCTGAGGAGATACGAACTTCACTAGAGAAGGCAAAAACTCCGCTGGGGACAGTAGGAACTCTGTCGGGGAAAACAACACGCCGCAGGGTATTAGAATCAACCAAATCAGCTGGGGATAAGGAAAGATATTCCACTGAGGATCAAACGCTCCACCGAGGAACTGAATCAACACAAACGTCTAGGGATACCCGAAGGGTTAACTGCTTGGGGAACCTCTGATGTTTCACATTTAAGGACTTGTTGTTCATTGAAATGTTGTTGATATTCCTTTTAATTGCTTTGAAAAATTCTTGATTTTATATATTAAAGAAAACTTTATTTTGATTAAAAAATTTGAATTCAAAATGATCATTATAAATTTTAAAACTATTGGCTGAAGTAAATAAGAGTAGAAACAATTGGGATAAAAGCTCAACTTTATTTAATAGAATGGTAGTCTGTAAATGACAAGACTCCATAGATTTTTACAAAGTTGAAAATTGTAATTTACATGGAAAAGGGTTACAATGAATACCAATGATCCTTAATCCTTCTACCAACCCTTGATATCCACTGTGCTCTTGACCACTGTTGGGGTGAACTGATGTTACCCCTTGTGCTCAAACAAGTCTTCAAGACACTGAAGATCAGCAGAGCGCAGTTATTTGCCATAATCCCTAATTTTTGCATAAGTTGCCCCCAAGGTGGGGTACTCAACTTATCAGGAAATTCTTTCTGTTTTATGTCTCTAATTTTTGCCTGGATCGCCCTTTCGGGTTTTCAATCCACCGAGACACTCATTTTTGCCTAAGCCGCCCTTTCGGGTTTTAAACTTAGTGAGTTGTTCTTTTCTTTTTAGGCGAAGTATTTCTTGACTGCATCTGCGTTCACAGGACGAGTGAACTCTTCACCATCCATAGTTGTAAGAATCAATGCACCGCCTGAAAAGGCTCTCTTAACAACATATGGGCCTTCATAATTAGGAGTCCATTTTCCTCTAGAATCCGGCTTGAACGTCAAAATCTTCTTGAGCACAAGGTCACCTTCTCTGGACACTCGAGGTTTGACCTTCTTATCAAAAGCTTTCTTCATTCTCTGCTGATATAACTGACCATGACACATGGCAGTTAATCTCTTCTCTTCTATTAAATTCAACAGGTCAAACCTGGTCTGACACCATTCAGCTTCAGTCAACTTGGCTTCCATAAGCACACGTAATGAAGGAATCTCAACCTCTACAGGAAGAACTGATTCCATGCCATACACAAGAGAGAAAGGGGTTGCCCCTGTTGAAGTGAGGACGGATGTACGATACCCATGCAAAGCATATGGGAGCATCTCATGCCAATCCTTGTAGGTGACAACCATCTTCTGGATAATCTTCTTGATGTTCTTATTCGCAGCTTCAACAGCCCCATTCATCTTGGGTCTGTAGGGAGAAGAATTATGATGTGCAATCTTGAAGTCTATGCAAAGAGCTTCCACCATATTGTTATTCAAGTTTGATCCATTATCAGTAATGATCTTACTTGGCACACCATAACGACATATGATCTGATTCTTGATAATTACAACAACTTGCTTGGGCACATTTGCATACGATGTCGCTTCAACCCATTTTCTGAAGTAGTCAATTTCCACTAAAATGGAACGATGTCCATTCGAAGCTTTGGGCTCAATCATCCCAATCATATCAATTCCCCACATGGAGAAGGGCCATGGGGAAGAGATAACATTCAATAGTGCCTGAGGAACATGAATCTTATCAGCATAAATTTGACACTTGTGGCACTTCTTCCCAAATTTGCAACAGTCAGATTCCATTGTCAGCCAATAGTGACCTGCTCGCAACATCTTCTTTGTCATTGCATGTCCATTGGAATGAGTACCAAAGGAACCTTCATGCACTTCAGTCATCAATAAGTCTGCTCCGTGTCTATCCACGCATCTGAGAAAGACCATGTCAAAGTTTCTCTTCTACAGTATATCACCATTCAAGTAGAAATTACCGGCTAATCTTCTCAAACTCTTCTTATCTTTCAAAGATGCCCCAGGCAGGTAAATCTGACTTTGGAGGAAACATTTGATATCGTAATACCACGGCTTCTCGTCTTTGATCTCTTCAATAGCAAACACATGAGCTGGCCTATCACGATGCATCACAGATAAATTGGGAACTTCATTCCAATACTTCACTACAATCATCGATGCCAACGTTGCAAGAGCATCTGTCATCCGGTTCTCATCTCGAGGGATATGATGAAATTCAACCTTCGTAAAGAAAGTTGCAATCCTCCTTGCATAATCTCTATATGGTACTAAACCGGGTTGATTTGTCTCCCATTCCCCTTTGATCTGATTGACAACCAAAGTCGAATCACTAAAGACATCCAAATACTTGATTCTGAGATTCATGGCCTCTTCAAGCCCCATAATGCAAGCTTCATATTCTGCCATGTTGTTTGTACACTTGAAAGTCAATATAGCTGTAAATGGTAGATGCGTGCCTTGAGGAGTAATAATCACTGCCCCAATGCCATTTCCATATTGGTTAACAGCTCCATCAAATACCATGCCCCAACGAGAAGCAAGTTATGGCCCTTCTGCAAGCAATGGTTCATCACAATCTTTCATTTTCAAGTACAAAATCTCTTCATCAGGAAAGTCATACTGTACTGACTGATAATCTTCAATCGGTTGGTGAGCCAAATGGTCATCCACGATACTACCTTTGATTGCTTTCTGAGATCGCTACTCGATATCATACTCTGATAACAACATCTGCCAACGGGAAATCCTCCCAGTTAAAGTAGGCTTCTTAAATGTGTACTTGATTGGATCCATTTTGGATATCAACCAAGTGGTATGATTCAACATATATTTGCGCAGACGCTTAGCAGCCAAACCAATGCGCAACAAGTTTTCTCAAGCATAGAATACCGAGTCTCACAGTCGGCGAACTTCTTACTAAGGTAGTAAATCATAAATTATTTCTTCCCAGTCTCATCTTGCTGAACAAGAACACAACCCATACTATCTTCGAGCACGGCCAAATACATACTCAACGGTCTTCCTTCAACAGGTGGAGACAAAATCGGAGGCTCAAGTAGATATTCCTTGATACTGTCAAAAGCTTTCTGGCAGTTTTCGGCCTAATCACAAGACTGATCTTTCCGAAGAAGCTTGAATATAGGCGCACATGTGGCAGTCATGTGGGAAATGAATTTGGAAATATAATTCAAGCGGCCGAGAAAACCTCTGACTTGCTTCTCAGTTTTGGGCGCATGCATCTCTTGTATTGCTTTGACCTTGGCAGGATCAACTTCAATACCCTTCTCGCTGACAATTCAAGCGGAGTTTATACTTCCTCAAACGCTGGAATAGCTTCAACAAATGCTCAACATGTTCCTCTTCATCAATTGATTTAGCAATCATGTCATCGACATTTACTTCAATCTCTTTATGAATCATATCATGAAAAAGAGTAGTCATTGCTCTCTAGTAAGTTGTACCAGCATTCTTTAGACCGAAAGGCATCACTCTATAACAGAATGTTCCCCAAGGTGTAATGAATGTGGTCTTCTCCATATCTTCGGGTTCCATCTTGATCTGATTATATCCGGAAAATCCATCCATAAATGAAAAGACTTTGAATTTAGCAGTATTGTCTACCAACATATCAATGTGTGGCAGAGGGAAATCATCTTTTGGTCTGACTTTATTCAAATCTCTATAATCGACACACATTTGGACTTTTCTATCTTTCTTCGGCACAGGCACAATATTGGCCACTCATTGCGGATACTCAGTGGTGACAAGGAAACCGGCATCAATCTGCTTTTGCACTTCCTCTTTGATCTTCACAGCCATATCAGGATGTGTTCTTCTCAACTTCTTCTTGACTGGCGGGCATTCTGGCTTCAACGGAAATCTATGCTCCACAATCTCATAATCCAAACCAGGCATGTCTTGATAGGTCCAAGCAAACACATCTGAATATTCTCGAAGAAGATCAATCAACCCCTTCTTAGCATCTGGACACAATCGAGACCCAATCTTGACTTCCTTCACATCATCTTCAGAACCCAAGTTTATTAGCTCAATCTGCTCTTCAAACGGATGAATAATCGTTTCATCTTGCTCAAGAAGACGAGACAATTCCTCACTCACTTCCACATCACTTTCCTCCTCGGCCTCAAACACAGGGAATTCAAAATTTGGAGAAGGAGAAGGATCATTGTATTCAATGGGGTTAGGAACCAACCTACATAATTATTTGATATTTTGATTTTAGAGAAGTGAATTTGGGACCAAATATTATGCAGATGAACAATTATATTATTTATTTATTTTTTTCGTGATTACCATTTTCAGAATAAAGCAAAAAGTAAAAACAAACATCATAGATGTGGATGAATAAAATTAATTTTATTAATGATCAATTTCAAAATGCCCAACAATGTTCACTTCTCCCTTAGGCATAGGAGAAGGATTTTTAAAACATATAAAAGCAATTACTTAGATTGATGCAAAATAACAGGAATATCAATGGCAGTCCAATTGTTGCATGTCTTTCCATGCGTTACAAAGTTGGTGCAGTCTTCCTCTTTGCTATCCTCTAGCACAGCAGCTAAGTGTTGTTCATTGCCATGAATGAACCCTCCGCTACGGAAGCTAAGTTGCATATCTTCAAACCTAACAGTTGATGAGCCTTTCTCGAACCCCAACCCGGTTCTTGTTGGTGTAAGCCCTAGAGGCCAATATTTTTGGTACTTGTATCGAATTATTTATTAATAATAAAAGGCATTTTCTTTATTATGGTTGATTAATAAAGTCCCTAGAATAGATAGTCCGTTTAATGTATTAAGTGTGACTTAATCATGAGAACACATTAAACATAAGGGCACTGTTCTTAAAGTATCCGTAGTCGAGCTTTAATGTGAAGTGGGATAACATTAAAGCATTAAGACTATTATGTTTGTAGACTGATGATCACATCTCATGGATCATGGATAAAGAGTTATCAAGTCTTAAACATAGGTATGAATATTAGGAGTAATATTTATACCGGATTGACCCGCTATGAGAATACTATATAGAAAGTTATGCAAAAGTGTCATAAGTTATTCTCATGGTGATAATAGTGTATACCACTCTTCGACCTGAAACCACTATGGATCCTAGATGTAGAGTCGAGTGCTTTATTACTGATCCAACGTTGTCCGTAACTAGATAACCATAAAGACAGTTGATGGGTACTCCACGAAGCATGCTGAGGGACATGAGTGTCCTAGATGGAATTTGCCAATCCTACGTAACAGGATAAATGTCTATGGGCCCAATATTGAACTGGACAAGGGTGACACGGTCTATACCTTGTGTTCAATATAGACATAAGGGCAAAGGGGTAATTATACACATAATTATTATCACAGGAGGTTTTGTCAGATCACATGACATTTTCGTGACTTGGGTAGCAGTGATGTGTTGCTAGATACCGCTCACTGTTTATTATGTTAAATGCGTTATTTAATATAATTGCCAACGTCGCGAAAACCTATAGGGTCACCCACAAAGGACGGATTGATGAGAGATAGAATAATTAAGGAACATCGTAAGGTACGGTGTACTTAAGCAGAATACGAAATATGGTAAGGTACCAAATACTTAAGTGATTTTGGCATATTATGAGATATAGGCCAAAATGCACTTAAGTGGGCTTTTTGGCTTGAAGCCCACACAAGTGGTTCTATAAATAGAGCTCTTGTGAAGAAGCTTTGTATGGGAATACAACACAACTGAAGAGTTGGAATTTCGTATCTCTCTCTCACTCAAAGCCTTCATTCATAACAGGTAGCACTGCGATTGAAAGAATCCGTTCGTGTGGACTGAGTAGAGACGTTGTCATCGTTCAACGTTCGTGATCGCCCCGTGGATCTGTATCAAAGGTTTTGATCATTATCAGAGATCTGCACCAAAGGTTTGAATCGCCACAAGAGGTAACGATTCTATCACTGATCATGCCCATTCGTAAGGATCACTAAATGGAGAAATTTTTAAATTCCGCTGCGCCTTGGATGGCAATTCTCCAACAGTGGTATCAGAGCCACTTACGAAACCATGAATCTGATATCTGTTTTTGTTATGTAATAATATGATTAAAACAGAATGAATCAAAGGTTAAATTGAGATCGATCAAGTTACATATATGTGATATATGTAATCCTGATGCAAAATACATTATATATGATATAATGTTCTTGTTTCGTTCATTCAAAAACCTCGATGATTGTTTTCCTTTGAGCGATCAATGGTCGTTTGCTTCTTGATCCGACATTAGTATGGTGAAGCAATGACGTGTTGATCAATCATACTGAATTAACAATCGAGACGTGTTTGACGGTCTGAAATTGGTGCATTAGGGTTAGTGACGGCACAAGGGTTGTGTTGTCAGAGAGTTATGCGATTGGGGTTTGAACGCACAAGAGTTGTGCTTCCTAAACACTTTTTGGAACAGTGTTAACCGGTTAACGCGTATGGTTAACCGGTTAACGGAATGCGAAATAAATTTTTGAGATTTTCAAACAGTGTTAACCGGTTAACGCATTTGGTTAACCGGTTAACGCAAGGCGGAAAACAGTTTTCCAAGACATTTTCAAACAGTGTTAACCGGTTAACGCATTTGGTTAACCGGTTAACGCAAGGCAGAAAACAATTTTTTCATATTTCAAAACAGTGTTAACCGGTTAACGCAGATGGTTAACCGGTTAACGCAAGGAAATTTTCGCCCATTCGGCTAACTCAGTGCTTTAAAAGTGTCAAGTGTTGATACGAAAAGCGACATCGATTTTAAATGAATTGTTCATTAAAATGTGATGATCGATCGTCGAAATTTAATTTGATTTTAATTCATTAAAGGAATTAATTATAATAATAATAAAGTGTTTATTATTGTCTTGTGGTGATCGGTTATGGCCTTAGTTTTCCTTTGATTTGTTTTGGGTTTTTAAAATACGACCTGCGTGTCGTGCCTCTCTCTTAATCTCCCAAATGTAACTTCTTTTCTCATCTCACTCCCTCGTATGTAAAACGAGTTTCTTTCATGTAATGTAATGATATGAAGAAAGCAAAGAAGTCAATGCCAAAGGAGGACAACCTTGAAGATCTTGCTTGGAGAAGCTTAGATTGTTGTAGGTTAGCTTAGGTTCTCTCATTGGCTTGGGAGAACAATTGCGCTAGGGGCCATAACTGTTTCATTTTGTTTGTATGTATGTTGATGCATGTGAATGTATGTTGATGCATGTGAGAGACGGTTTATATGATAAACAAGCCGATGAGATCAGAAAAATTGCAATTCCCTCAAAACTAAATATTAAGTTTTAAGCTTTCCAAGTTTTAACACTCATCAAGACTAGTATCGAATAATGTAGGTTTCGCCTACGCGAGGTGCATGTTCTATATTAGTAAGGTGCGATGGGATAATTGTAATATCCAACTGTTAAAACAATGGGTCAAACTTAACTAAACAAATTATAATAACATTATATATATGTTTAGAAGCAAGAGTTGGGAATGATCCATATGATGGATTGGAATAAGGAGTTATTCACCCAACTGAAATTTTCGAGAGTTGTATGAGATACAATTGGAAGAGTTCCTACCTAAATAACCTAGTTTTGTGTAATCCGCCTACGCGGACTTAGAACGAAGTGAAATATGGATCTCGACCCACTAGAAAATCTTCCAACGGGATTTTCCGAATCAAATGATGAGGGTCATTTGTTTTGAGTAAAATAGTAGGAGCATGTTTAATTAAAGGCCTAATTGAAAATGTCAATAATACTTATATTTTCATTAATCCTTATGTAGATTACCATGACAGCAAACACCTCTAACAACATCCTGCGATCAATCCTTGATAAGAAAAAATTGTCTGGGACAAATTTTCTGGATTGGCACCGAAACCTGAGGATTGTCCTCAAACATGATAAAAAGCTGTATGTCTTGGAGACACCTGTTCCTGAAGAGGAACCTCCTAGTTCTGCACCTAAGGCAGAAAGAGATACTTATAAGAAGCATGTCGATGATGCCAATGAAACTGCTTGTCTCATGATGGCTACCATGAACTCAGAATTGCAAAAGCAACATGAGAACATGTCAGCGTTCAATATGATCGAACACCTGAAGTTGCTCTATCAAGAGCAAGCAAGGCATGAGAGGTTTGAAGTTTCAAAATCCCTTTTTCAAAGCAAGTTAGCTGAGGGAGCCCCTGTAGGTCCCCATGTACTCAAGATGATTGGGTATGTGGAAAACCTTGAGAGATTGGGTTTTCCCCTCGAAAAGGAACTTGCAACTGATTTGATCTTGCAATCGTTGCCAGATTGTTTCAGTCAATTTGTCCTAAATTTCAATATGATTGATATGGACAAATCTCTTCCTGAACTGCTCGCCATGTTAAGAACTGCCGAGCAGAATCTGAAGTCAAAAGGGAAGTCCATTCTGATGATCGGAAATGGAAAGAGACAGAATAAAAGGCCCACTAATCAGAGTGATAAGGGGAAGGGCAAGGAAGTTGCCAATCCCAGACCCACTGCTGCTTTGAAGCCTAGTGGAGGCATAGCAAAAGAAGGCACCTGCTTCCATTGCGGTAAGACCGGACACTGGAAGAGGAACTGCCCAAAGTACCTGGAAGATAAGAAGAATGGAGTAGAGACTTCAACTTCAGGTATTTTTGTTATTAATTTATCTACTTCTGCATCATGGGTATTAGATACTGAATGCAGTTCTCACATTTGTACAAATGTGCAGGAACTAAAAAGGAGTAGAGATTTGGCAAAAGGTAAAGTCGACCTACGAGTTGGCTATGGAGCAAAGGTTGCTGCTTTAGCCGTAGGAACTTTTGTATTGACTTTACCTAGTGGTTTAATAATTCAGTTAGAGAACTGTTATTATGTACCTGCAATTAGCAGGAATATTATTTCCATTGCTTGTTTGGACAAGTTTGGTTTTTCATTTATAATAAAGAACAATTGTTGCTCAATTTATTTGAATGATATATTCTATGCTACTGCATAAATGAACAATGGACTATATGTCCTTGATCTTGAAATGCCTATTAATAACATTAATAAAAAGGGTGAAACCTAACGAGTTAAGACCAACTAGGTAATAATATTAAAACTCTTCGATCAGATCGAAGTGGTGAGTATTTAATCCTAGAGGTTGATGACCATCTGAAAGAGTATGGGATCCTATCCCAACTTACTCCTCCTGGAACATCCCAATGGAAGGGTGTATCTGAGAGAAGAAATCGAACCCTGTTGGACATGGTCCGATCCATGATGAGTCACACCAATCTTCCAAACTCCTTTTGAGGACATACACCATTGACATTAGCTTACACACTTAACTGTGTTCCATCCAAAAGGTTGAAAAGACACCATATGAGATATGGAGTGATAAGAGACCACATATGTCTTACATGAAGATTTGGGGTTGCGAAGTTTATGTGAAACGACAAATTTCAACTAAGCTTGAGCCCAAATCTGACAAATGCTTATTTATGGGGTATCCTAAAGAAACAAGAGGATATTATTTCTACAATCCTTCTGAGGGCAAAGTGTTTGTCGCTCGAACTTGAGTTTTCCTAGAAAGGGATTTTATTTCCAAAGGAATCAGTGGGAGGAAAGTAGAACTTGAAGAAATTCAAGAATCACAAAGTATCGATACACCTATGGAGGAATTAGAGCAGGAAACACAAGTAGTTGTGTAAGAGCAACCTGCTCAAATAGAACAAGACCAGTGTAGGTCAGGCAGGATACGTCACCTACCTGAGATATATGGATATCTGATCAAGGTGATGTATTACTCATGGATCAAGATGAGCCTGTGACCTACTCATGGAATCTTCGCCTTGATGAAACAGTAAAGCTGTATGGATTCATCAAGAACGAAGATGAGCCTTGTGTCTACAAGAAGGTTAGTGGGAGCATAGTCGTATTCCTCGTATTATATGTAGATGACATATTACTCATTGGAATCGATATCCCTACCCTGCAACAAGTAAAGGCTTGGTTTGGGAAATACTTTTCTATGAAGGACCTGGGTGAAGCAGCCTATCAGAATCTATAGAGATAGATCATGAAATGCTTGGCCTAATTCAGAGTACATAGACAAAGTGCTGAGACGCTTTAATATGAATGATTTCAATCTGGTTATGTGTTTTGCTTAAATGGTGGCACTGTGAGCTTGAAAAGTTCAACGCAAGATGCAGTTGCTGATTCTACAACTGAGGCTGAGTATATTACTGCCTTAAGTGCAGCAAAGGAAGCTGTTTGGATCAATAAACTTGGCATAGTCCCTAGCATTGTGGATCTCATTGGTCTCTATTATGATAACAATGGTGTTATCGCACAAGCTAAGAAGCCTAGATCTCACCAACGATCCAAACACATACTTAGGCGTTATCATCTCATTCGAGAGATAATAGATAGAGGAGATGTGAAAATATGTAAAGTACCTACACTAGACAATATAGCTGACCCACTAACAAAGCCTCTTGCGCAGCAGAAGCATGATGGCCATACTAGATCAATGGGCATACGGGGTATGTCTGATTGGCTCTAGTGCTAGTGGGAGATTGTTGGTGTAAGCCCTAGAGGCCAATAATTTTGGTACTTGTATCGAATTATTTATTAATAATAAAAGGAATTTTCTTTATTATGGTTGATTAATAAAGTCCCTAGAATAGATAGTCCGTTTAATGTATTAAGTGTGACTTAATCATGAGAACACATTAAACATAAGGGCACTGTTCTTAAAGTATCCGTAGTCGAGCTTTAATGTGAAGTGGGATAACATTAAAGCATTAAGACTATTATGTTTGTAGACTGATGATCACATCTCATGGATCATGGATAAAGAGTTATCAAGTCTTAAACATAGGTATGAATATTAGGAGTAATATTTATACCGGATTGACCCGCTATGAGAATACTATATAGAAAGTTATGCAAAAGTGTCATAAGTTATTCTCATGGTGATAATAGTGTATACCACTCTTCGACCTGAAACCACTATGGATCCTAGATGTAGAGTCGAGTGCTTTGTTGCTGATCTAACATTGTCCGTAACTGGATAACATAAAGACAGTTGATGGGTACTCCACGAAGCATGCTGAGGGACATGAGTGTCCTAGATGGAATTTGCCAATCCTGCGTAACAGGATAAATGTCTACGGGCCCAATATTGAACTGGACAAGGGTGACACGGTCTATACCTTGTGTTCAATATAGACATAAGGGCAAAGGGGTAATTATACACATAATTATTATCACAGGAGATTTTGTCAGATCACATGACATTTTCGTGACTTGGGTAGCAGTGATGTGTTGCTAGATACCGCTCACTGTTTATTATGTTAAATGCGTGATTTAATATAATTGCCAACGTCGCGAAAACCTATAGGGTCACACACAAAGGACGGATTGATGAGAGATAGAATAATTAAGGAACATCGTAAGGTACGGTGTACTTAAGCAGAATACGAAATATGGTAAGGTACCAAATACTTAAGTGATTTTGGCATATTATGAGATATAGGCCAAAATGCACTTAAGTGGGCTTTTTGGCTTGAAGCCCACACAAGTGGTTCTATAAATAGAGCTCTTGTGCAGAAGCTTTGTATGGGAATACAACACAACTGAAGAGTTGGAATTTCGTATCTCTCTCTCACTCAAAGCCTTCATTCATAACAGGTAGCACTGCGATTGAAGGAATCCGTTCGTGTGGACTGAGTAGAGACGTTGTCATCGTTCAACGTTCGTGATCGCCCCGTGGATCTGTATCAAAGGTTTTGATCATTATCAGAGATCTGCACCAAAGGTTTGAATCGCCACAAGAGGTAACGATTCTATCACTGATCATGCCCATTCGTAAGGATCACTAAATGGAGAAATTTTTAAATTCCGCTGCGCCTTGGATAGCAATTCTCCAACAGTTCTGCCTTTCTTGTCGGAGACCTCTACCATGCGCCCCCACTGGTCAACAATACCTTCTTCAACAATCTTATGAGCATATTTCAACGAGGACATAGGTGACCCAACTCTCTTATCAACAACAGTAGATAAGGCTTGGAACGTTCCAACCTCATCCTCAGCTCTCTATTCTCTTTCTCTAGGTGCTCCATGATTTTCTGATGATTAGCTCGGGTATTATACCAGTGAGTCAGCTTGGCTAAAGCACAAAATAAACACCAATCTGACACCTGGTGAAAACCTTCTTATGCAAATGATGCATGAAATGAAATGCTTGATTATTTTTATTTTCAAGGAACTTACTGTATCACTTGCGAATATATAATATTTAAATCGCAATTGCAACAATTTGATATGACCAAAAAAAATCTCTTTTTATTTATATAAGTTTGAAGGATTACACTGAGTACAATTTCAGAAACCAAAATAAAAATATACAAGAGGAAAGGAGACTAGTCATCCTAAGGATCCCTCACAACAATGTCAGAAGATCTGGCTGAAGGCGCGTACTTCCTTCGAATGCAACGGATCTCGATCTGAAAAGAAGCCTTCATCTGAGTCTTCTCGAGGACAAGCTGGTCAACAGTCTTCTTCCAAGCAACGGAAGGCTGAGGCATTTTAGAATATGAAACCTCTGGCTCTCTCTGTCTCTTCGTCACTCGGTCTTCAAGTAGCTTAATAAGTGCATCTTTGTCCTTAGACTCCAATTGCAACTTTTCATGCTTCTTGCTCAAAGCACGGAAACGCTTTTCCCACATATCCTTATCTTGCTTCATCTTGATGAGCGCGTCTTCCAACTCCTCTACAGCTTGGATAGGGAGAGTTAATGGCTCAACCACAACCATAGACATAGGTCTTTCACAAAGATAATGCATATTCAACTCCAAAGCTCTCTTCTTCACCCAAAGAGTGTAAGCTTCCAAAGCTACATAATTGCGCAGACCAAACTCGGATCTTCCTTTCCTATGCACATTACGCCAACCATGCATAATCTTCTGCTTCAAATGTTGGGGATCTTTACCCTCTTCACCATAACTATCAATAATCTCCAAGCTGCTTAAGGACGGATCATACCGAACTATATCATCATTAGTGAGAGACATAAGTCTCTGAGACCACCTTAGACATTGTTTGTTCTCCATAAAAGCAGGCATCTGAGGAAAGTGCAAAATAAACCACTTGTACAAAAGAGGGATGCAATAGACAATCGTTCCACCACCCTTAGAATTCCTTAGATGCAAAGAGAAATACATATCACCCAACAAAGTAGGCACATGATTCCCAATCAAGAAAAGTCTAATGGCGTTAACATCAACAAAACCGTCAATGTTAGGGAACAAAGCTATTCCATAGATGAGCAACACAAAGATAGCTTCAAAAGCGTCCACACTACCAGCTTAAGCAAAAGTAATAGCTTCCTTGATGAGGAAAACATATAGCAACCCAAATAACCCTCCTTTGTTCACCCAATGAGCCTCTATCTCAGATTTCTTCAAGTGAAGAGCTTCAGCAATAATACTAGATTGGGGAATCTCCTCCAATCCACTAAAAGGCACTCTACTAGAAACAGGTATCCCCAAAATATGAGAATACTCCTCCAAGGTAGGCACAAGCTGAAAATCTGGGAAAGTGAAACAATGGTAGAGAGGATCATAGACTATACAAGCACACTCAAGAGTCCTTCAACCACATCAGTAGACAAGATAGACAGAAGTTTCCCATGACGTTGTTTGAAGTCCAAGGGATCTAATACAAAAGATGCTAGCTTCCTTAACTTTTTCAAGTTGGGACATCTGAAACTGTTCTTCTTAGTGTTCCTTCGTCCATAATCCATGGTCTGAAAATATTTGCAAATGATACCTTAGTTCCTTGAAATTTTCGTGTGATGAATGTTATGATACACATGAATGCATGAATGCAACAATCATAAATAAGGGATCACACACAAGGCAAACAAAGGTCAAGGGATGAATCAAGTCATTGTCAAGATCAATCATCCAGTTTGGTGGATTATAGTTCACACCTTATCAACACCCAAGTTCCATTGATATTGACAAGACTTGATTGGATCAACCAAGAATCAAGGGTTTGTTGCAAGTCACGAGCATGGAGTCTGGGTAAGAACCATCCCAAAGGAGTGAACTAAGGATAAAACCTGTAGATCATGTTCTAAAAAGTTCCCAGAGTCTTAATTCCATCTATCGGATATTATAGGTTAAGATGACCGACTCATCGACCCATAATATTCTCAAGAGAAACTCTTCTGAGTGTAGTATCACGTAACAACTGTTATCAAGTCTCCACTTGAACAGTTTTCGCACTACGTCCCAAATAGGCCAAGATGGGTTAAATGTTCTAAGGTCCTCAGCTTCTCAGACCCAATTAGAAATAGTAATGCCTAACCACAAATACTTGTGTGACATTTCCAAATTCAAAGGAGTCTCCACTGAGCAGATGGATCTCAAGCCAACTTGTTAAGGACTACTCCACACAAGTCGAACATGACTATACTATCCTCTTATCTTAATTGCACTCAAGTTCGGGTAAGAACTTATCTCACCACTCAGAGATCACTAAGCACAACAAGCAGATTATATCACACATACATATATACAAACATCACATATATACAAATATATTCACACAAAAAGTAGGTTAAACCCAATGGAGACTACTCCCCAGTGGAGTCGCCACTTAATTTCTGTAGCGGGAAATTCATGATCATCAAGCTATTAACAAGCTAGAGATCAAATAACAAGAGTCTCCACCGTGTTTTTATTGTTTTCAAGGGAAAAGGGAAAAAGTACGAACAAAACCCATAAGTAAGAAGTTTTCAAATAAAAAACTAATAAAAGTCAGAGATCACAGGTAAGGGGGTTGGTTACACAGAGGGAAGGTGTTAGCACCTAAAGTGCCCTAGATACTCCTAGGGAGCCCTTTTTGTGTGCATATGTATTTTGTACAAAGTAATATTTACAAACAAATAGAATGGGGGATGAGAAAAGAATTCATTAATTATATTTTGGGTTTGAGAAGACCTTCGGTCTTGTGCCTACGTACCAACATAAAAAATGAGGGATGAAAACCTCGTAGTTCGTGATACAAATTTCAAAATGGATGCATCAATTTTAACAAAATTTAAGTTTGAGAGGCACAAAGGCCTAAAAATGGTTTGAATGAGTTAGTTCTTTTTGGCTTTTTTGAAGGTTTAAGTCAAGTATAGTTAAGTCTATTTACAAGTTTGATTTAAGAAAAGAAGTTTGAAAATGCAATGGCATAAGGCCAAAGTTTCTATCTTTCTTTGCAAAAGTGGTCAAAGTTTAGAACAAAAGTAGTTCACACAAAGAAGATTTTGAAAAAATGGAGGGAGATATTTTTTAAATTAAAGAAATGGGGAGAAGATGAAGAGACTATCTTATGCACAAAATTTAAAAGTTTAGAGTTGAAAAGATCTGGCCAAATAGGTAGCAATCCAATAAACAAGAATGTCAATAGAAACCCTGAATTCCCTTGGACTTTTAAAATCAAGCAACACACAAATGTACAATTATATTATCTTGAAGAGAAAGGCATCAAATAAAGATGGCCACATCCAAGCTTATCCATTCCATGATCTTCTTCAGAATAGCCCATGTAACAGATGAATTCCACAAGTCACAAGTTCAAAATAACAGCTTCACAATGATCATGTTGCAGATGAACTTAGGGAGGTCTTCAAAGATGTATCAGATGAAATTCAAATTGCAAGCACTTGGTTCTTCAACAAGTTGGCATTGGCCAAGTCCATTAGCATAGGAAGGTTGCCTAGATTCTAAGTGCATTTATCCAAGATCAAGCCAACAGTCCATTCAAAAGTTCTTTAGGGTTTTTGTTATTATT
This sequence comes from Lathyrus oleraceus, assembly GCF_024323335.1. Lineage (NCBI taxonomy): Eukaryota > Viridiplantae > Streptophyta > Magnoliopsida > Fabales > Fabaceae > Lathyrus > Lathyrus oleraceus. The sequence goes on along the minus strand of NC_066579.1, from coordinate 245,072,841 downwards.
ATGCACATTAATGGTCAAAGACCACACAAACAAGCAAAGTATACACAAACAAAATATATCATACAATATGGTCCAAATGGACAAAGTGAACATTGCATTAACATAAACAATTAGAATGATATGAACAATGGAAAATAAAATAGAGTGCTAAAAGTAAATTGCATTAAAGTGAAAGCTTGAAATTAAAAGTTAGTAGTTAGTAGGTTAGAAGTTAATATTGTTTTGCTTTTGCTTTTCATTTCAAGACATTCTTTGGAGAACACTCAACCCACTTATCACAAGCATGAATCCTTGAGCCAAAAAATCTTTCAAAGGAAGGAAAGAAGGCCAAGTTTCCACATAATACCATGAAAGAGGGGAGACTTACAATCTCACTAACTAGAATGCTTATGCCTTTTATGTCACAAATTTAGCGCTATGTTAAGCAATCGTAATTGGACTTATATAGAAGTCACAACTATTTCAGACCGGGCAATAGAATTTTGGTGTTAATGCATGTTAGATACATAGTATAATGGACTATGCTCATGAAACATACCACACACGAAAAGAATATGCAAAAGGTGTGGCCTAATCTCATCCATACTCATGTTAATTTTTCAATCAACTAGCATTAGGACTTTGAGATATCATAGGCCAAATGGAGTGAATGAATGAAGAAGGGGAATAAGATGAAGTGGGAGGGGGACGAATGAAATCCCAAATTGGTCAAAGGAGGAGTTTTACCAAATTAATATCATTCATTCATTTTGGGAGGTGGAATGTACATTCCATCAATCCCCTAAATCCAATGATATTAATTTGACAAAGTCAAGTCAACCTTGACCAAGGCCCAACAACAATAGTCAAACATAAACAAAGTCATCACAATTGGTCAACAAATTATTTGACATTTATTCAATTAAAAATAATAAAATAGTATATTTAAATTGAATATGGTTTCTCCAAATCCTAAAATCCCATCAAAACACCAAAGAAATGTCCATGAGATTTATCATAGGCCAAACAAGGTTAAAGGACCTTGGAGAAAAAATTTCATAATTTTTGGACATTTAAAAATATTTTTAAACAATAAAAACAAATGCAAAATCAATTAATTCATGAAAAATATTAATAATGATCCAAAAAATAATTTTAATTCACAATATGAAAGAGAAAAAATTTTGAAATTTTTTGGTGAAAGTCCCATATTTTTTGGATCAATATTGAATTTAATATGAATTATTGAAAATAATACAATTAAAACGAAAATTAAAATATCAGAAAAAACATGGACCACTTGATCTCCCTCATTAATTTAGGTGGCAGATCAAGTGGCCAGGACCGCGCTATCTACCATAGTCCTTAGTCAGCGTGTGGCAACTTTGGTAATCAAAACCAACACCTAGGATTAAAACAAAATGAATGGATCATGTGGTTCAAAGTCTTGCCAACGCATCGCCGGAGCCAAAGCTCCGGTCATCTTCTCCGGTGGACCTCACCGGACTGGTCCATCAACCATCACCAAAATGAAAAATAAGGACATGATTTTAAAGTAAAAATGGCACTGAGCTCGAATCTGGCCTCAATTCACTCTAACTCCAAATATATTGAGAGATACATGGAGTTGAAATTTGAGGTACATGAACTGAGTTGCTTCGATTTGGGCTCAAAGTAACTCAATCTTCTTGCCTACATTAGTAGGACTTCATACAACCAAAGAATCAATAGAATTGAGCCAGAATTTGAGAGAATCGAAGAGTTCAAAATTTCTGGAAAATACCTTGAATGGAGGTCTGGTTTCAACTGATCTAGATCTTGCTTGTGCTTGACCTCACTCCACTTGCTTGCAGAAGAAGGATAAGATGGTTAAGAGGTTGTGGATTCCTGGAGATTTGAATTTCAAAACAGTGGAAATTCAACCTCAAATTCAAAAGAATTTCTCAGGCTTATCCTTTGCAAAGTGAGGGTTTGAGATGGGGGATCAAAGCTGGAGGGAATGTGTGTTCATTTCTGAGAAATTGAAGCTCAATTTATATCGAAAATAGTTGATAATTGCACACTTCAAATCACTATCCAATTTTGGCAAATGGTGATACAAGGGTGCATGGGCGCGCACAGGCCCATGAAATCATTGCTTGAGGTCCACAAATGAATGTTGGATAGTCTGAATGGAGCTTGGATTGCAAGGCAAGTGTGCATTGACGTTTGAAGTTTGATCCTTGCCAAGTGATGTCACCCTGTTCATGCCATGTGCAGCCTATGCATTTCTTGTCCAAAATGAAAGAATTTGAGCTTTTTGGAAAGGTGAGATCAAGAGGAACAACTTTGATGTTTAACACTTTTTCATTTCGAGCTTGGAACTTGGAGAAATTTGAGGTGGAAGTTTGGAAATTTTTGACATATCAAACTTTTTCCAAGTGTCAAGCCATATGTCTCAATATTCCACCTTGCTTAACTTTTTATATGAGCTTCCAATGAGAAATGTGTCTTCATCAAAGTTGTATCTATCTCAAAGACCTTAAAAATGGTCACCAATTTCATGTCATTTGGATTTAAAATGATAGAGTTATGCATTTTTTAAGTTTGGAAAAATCACTTGATCAATGGTATAGGTCAAAAGTGACCTATAATGTAACCACATATCACATTCTCAAAAAGTTGAATTATCTCCCACTCCAAGCATAAAGGTTGAATTAGACACATTGAATTTGATTATGAAACTTGGAAATCTTTCATCTCATAAAAATTGAGCAAGTTATGGCCTTGGGAAGTTGACTTTCAAATTAGGGTTTAGACAAAATGACCTATAATGTTTCAACATAGAAAATGATTTTCCAAGCAAAACTAGCTATAGGTATCAACATGAAAGTTGTTTGGAATGTCATTTATAGTAAGTTTGTTCTTAGAATCATTTTCATATGGTGAAAAGTGTAGGAGATAAGGTCTAGGGAGACCCCATTTTGATTAGATGAATCCATCTGGCCAACCACCATCAACCAACTTGCTAAGTTCCAATTCTCTTGACTTTCTTAGCTCATGGTAGATCATATATGCATAAGATGATGAATTTTGAAGTGTCCCTTGATAAATTTGATCATTTGGTGAGATAGCTTGTTGGAGAAGTTACTCAAGATACCTAGTCAAATTATGGTTTCCAAGGCAAATCAGCCTCAAACTCTTGAAGAAAACTTGATCAATATAACATGTAGAGAACATTGGGACTCATATATGATGTTCATAACCATTATTGGATCCATTCTTGGTTGTGCTCTTTGTTCATGAGGGTCTCAAACCCTAGATGTAAACTTGAGGAATCAATGGAATCATGCCCTTCCTACAAAAGAGTTAGACAAATGCAAAGACATATTTTTGGTATTTTGGTTAGTGAAATGATAATATACAAGTATGATATAATCACAAAGTGCTTGGTTATCTCTCTCAAAACAAACCCAATGAAAAAGGGGAAGGATGATGCCAATACATGATCCCAATGCTAATGCTTATGATGGAATTGCATGAGGGATCTTAGGGTCAAAATTGGGGTCTTACAATGGTGTGCCAAATAAGATCATTACTGACAATGGATCGAACTTGAATAATAATATGGTGGAAACTCTTTGCAAATACTTCAAGATTGCACATCATAATTCTTCTTCCTACAGACCCAAGATAAATGAGGTTGTTGAAGCTGCGAACAAGAATATCAAGAAGATCATTCAGAAGATGGCTGTCACATACAAGGATTGGCATGAGATGCTCCCATTTGCTTTGCATGGGTATCATACATCCATCCGCACTTTAACAAGGGAAACCCATTTTTCTCTTATATATGGTATGGAAGCAGTGCTCCCCGTAGAGGCTGAGATTCCTTCATTATGTGTGCTTATGGAAGCCAAGTTGACTGAGGCTGAATGGTGTCAAACCAGGTATGATCAGCTGAATTTGATTGAAGAAGAGAGATTGACTGCCATGTGTCATGGTCAGTTATATCAACAAAGGATGAAGAAATCTTTTGATAAGAAGGTCAGACCTCGTGTGTTCAGAGAAGGTGACCTTGTGCTCAAGAAGACTTTATCATTCAAGCTAGATTCTAGAGGAAAATGGACTTCTAATTATGAAGGCCCGTATATTGTTAAGGGAGCCTTTTTAGGCGGTGCATTGATACTTACAACTATGGATGGTGAAGAGTTCACTCGTCCTGTGAATGCAAATGCAGTCAAGAAATACTTCGCCTAAAAAAAGAAGAAAAGAACAGCTCGCTAAGTTGAAAACCCGAAAGGGCGGCTTAGGCAAAAATGAGCGTCTCGGTGGATTGAAAACCCGAAAGGGCAATCCAGGCAAAAATTAGAGACCTAAAAACAGAAAGAATTTCCCGATAAGTTGAGTACCCCACCCTGGGGCAACTTATGCAAAAATTAGGGATTATGGCAAGCAACTGCATTTTGCTGATCTTCAGTGTTTTGAAAACTTGATTGAGCACAAGGGTTGACATCAATTCATCACCCCGACGGCGGTCGAGAGCACAGTGGATATCAAGAGTTGGTAGAAGGATTAAGGATCATTTGTATTCAATGTATCCCTTTTTCATGTAAATTACCATTTTCAGCTTCGTAAAAATCTATGGAGTCTTGTCATTTACAGACTACCATTCTATCAAATAAAGTTGAGCTTTTATCCAATTGTTTCTACTCTTATTTATTTCAGCCAATAGTTTAAATTTTATTATGATCATTTTTTGAAAATTTAAAAATTTTAAAGTTTTTTTTCTTAAAACATATAAAAGCAAGAATTTTCCAAGGAAATTAAAAGAAATATCAACAGCAGTCCGATGGATAACAAGTCCTTGAGTGCATAACATCAGAGGTTCCCAAAGCAGTTAACCCTTCGGGTATCCCTAGACGATTGTGTTGATTCAGTTCCTCGGCGGAATTTTTGATTCCCTAGTAGAGCTTCGTTCCTTTTTCTTAGCTGAGTTGGTTGATTCAGGTACCCTACGACTTGTCTCCCTCGACAAAGTTTTTGCCTTCCCCAGTGGAGTTTGGTTTCCTTCAGCATAAATGGTTGATCTCCCCAGTAGATCGCATTGGTTTCCCCGCCAATCTCCAGTCGAATTGCTCCCCGGTCAGAGTTTCCTCCTGGTTTCTGAGAAATTTATTTCCCTGTAGGGTTGTCTCCCATTTTTATGGTGTTGACCTAAAATTCCCCACAGGTTCGATGATATTTCTCTTTCCTCAGCAGATCTCCTCCTTCCCGAGTTAGGGTTGAGCTTTTTGGACTGTTGATCTCTCTGTTCTCTAGCAGTTATCTCCATATTTTGTGGATTGACCGACGATTATACCGATGATTCAAGTTATTTGCGACACCTTTGTATCCTTTGTGATCGTTCTTGTCAGCATAATCATCATATATATATATATATATATATATATATATATATATATATATATATTCATATAATTTCATAATTACATATTGACACCATCATATTTGTTTGATTTGTCGATTTGAGATTTTCATTCTTTGTATGGCGGTACTTTATCCTCATACAAATTCTGGTGTCTGTCCTCCCTCAATTGTAGAGCGTCGGCCCCTTAGGCAGAAAGACTTTAACCTTTCTCCTCTTCCCCACTGAGTTTGTTTCCTCGTGGATGATTATTACTTCAGTTTCCTCCCCAGTTGGTTATCTGGATAAAACCACTCCCCTTGACTTATGTCCTCATTGGGTTGAGTCTTGATTGATTGTTTCTTTCTAGCTCCTACCTAGATAGATACTTTGAATTCCCTAAGAGTCTATTGCCCAGTAACTGGTAATATTCTTCTTAGTTTGCAGTTTGTTATTTCTTGCCCAATACCCGACAAAAGTGTCCCAGTAGTAGAGTCCCCAGTGGATCTGATTCCCCAGGAAGTATATCCTTGATATGATCACCCTAACCGGTGATAGATATCTTTCCCTCCCCTGCTTGAGTCTATCCTTGATATGTTCATCCTAACCGATGACGGATATTCTCTTTTTGGTATTCTACCCAGTAAAAAGGTAGTTGTAATCCATATTCTTGTTTCCTAGAGAGTTAATCCTTGATATGTTCATCCTAACTGATGACGGGTTTCCTTCTCTTTGCGGTCTTCTACCCAGTAACCGGTAGTTGTTAACCCTGCCTTTGTTCCCCCCGTAGAGTTGATCCTTGATATGTTCACTTTAACCAGTGACAGATTCTTTCTCTTGGTATTCTATCTAGTAACTGATAGATGTAATTCCTATTGATCTAACCTTTCCACTGCAGATAGATGTTGTTGTTCCCTGGTTGAGTCTTTCCATTTCATATGGAATTCCTCGAGTCCCCCAGTAGTTTTAAGTCTTAGCCTGGCCTACGCATAACTCCTTTTTCCCCCAGAGTCTCTGTCTCCCCAGTGAGTTTTTTCCTTATGGAATGTATTATACTCCTGCAGACTTTCGGTCTCTCTGATTTCTTTTCCTTTGTGGCAATATTTCCCCATAGAGCATTAACTTTTACATTCATGTCATATGCATCATGAGGTCTCTTAGGGACCAAAATTTGTTTCTATGTTGTTATTTAAGCCCATTCTACTGAGTCGACATGAAGATTTTAACCTTCGCCTCTTCAGTTAGAATGTCCTTAAATAAGGCCAGCTTTAAGACCCCAATTTTGACCCTAAGATCCCTCATGCAATTTCATCTTAAGCATTAGCATTGGGATCATACCTTAGCATCCTCCTTACCCCTTTTCATTGGGTTTGTTCTGGGGAGAGATCACCAAGCACCATGTGATTGTATCATACTTGTATATTATCATTTTACTAACCAAAATACCAAAAATATGTCTTTGTATTTTCCTAACTCTTTTGTAGGTAGGGCATGATCCCATTGATCTATCAAGTTCATATCTAGGGTTTGAGACCCTCATGAACAAAGAACACAACCATGGATTGATACAAGGATGGTCACAAGCATCATATATGAGTCCCAATGATTCCTACATGTTATATTGATCAAGTTTTCTTCAAGAGTTTGAGGGTGATTTGCCCTGGAAACCCTAGTTTGATTGGGTATCTTGAGTAACTTCTCTAACAAGATATCTCACCAATTGATCAAATTTCTCAAGGGATACTTCAAAATTCATCATCTTATTCATATATGATCTACCATGAGCCTAGAAAGTCAAGATAATTGAAGATTAGCAAATTGGTTGATGGTGGTTGGCCAGATGAATTCATCTGATCAAAATTGGGTCTCCCTACACCATATCTCCTACAATCTTCACCATATGAAAATGATTCCAAGAGAAACTTTACTCTATATTAAATTCCAAATAACTTTCATGTTGATACCTAGAGCTAGTTTTTCTTGTAAAATCACTTTCTATGTTGAAACATTATAGGTTATTTTGTCTAAACCCTAATTTGAAAGTCAACTTCCCAAGGCCACAACTTGCTCAATTTTTATGAGATGAAAGTTTTCCAAGTTTCACAATCAAATTCAAGATGTCTCCTTAAACTTTTATGTTTGGAGTGAGAGCTAATTCAACTTTTATGAGCATGTTATATGAGGCTACATTATAGGCCACTTTTGACCTATACCATTGAAAAAGTGATTTTTCCAAAATTCAAAAATGCATAACTCTATCATTTCAAATCCAAATGACATGAAATTGGTGATCATTTTGAAGGTATTTGAAATATATACAACTTTGATGAAGAAATTGTCTCATTTGAAGCTCACATAAAAAGTTAAGCAAGTTGGAATATTGAGATATATGACTTGACACTTAGAAAAAAATTTAACATGTTGAAATTTACAAACTTCCGCCTCAAAATTAATCATGATACAAGCTTCAATTGGAAAAGTGTTGAACATGAAAGTTGTTCCTCTTGATCTAACCTTTCCAAAAAAGTCCAAGTTCATCCATTTTGGACAAGAATTTCTAGGGCTGCGCATGGCATGAACATGGTATCATCATTTGGCAAAGATCAAACTTCAAATCTTCACACACACTTGCCTTGCAATCCAAGTTGACTTCAGACTCTCTTACACTCATTTGTGGACCTAAAGAAATGATCTCATGGGCCTGTACACGCCCATGCACCCATGCATCATCAATTGCCAATTTTGGAAAGTGATTTGGAAGGTGCAAATATCATGAGCTACAACTATAAATAGAGACCTCTAGCATCAGAATTCAACAGACATTCACGCCAACTTTGATCCTAAACCCCTAAACCTTCCATTTGAGAGGATAATCCTGAGAATTTCATCTTGAAATTGAGTTTGAATCTCACTATTTTGAGATTCAAAACTCCAAGGATCCAAGACTTTTTGTGAATTTCATTCTACTTCTGCAAGCATTCTGAGTGAGATCAAGCACGAGCCAAGGCAAGAGCAGTTGAATCCAGACCTACATTGAAGCTATTTTCCAGAAAATTCCATCTCTTCGATTCTCTCTCAATCTTGCTCAATTTTCTTGATTCTTTGGTTGTCTGAAGTCCTACCAATGTAGGCAAGAAGATTGAGTTGCTTAGAGGTCAAATCGAAGCAACTCAGTTGACATACCTCAAAATTCAACTCCTCATATCTTTCTATATGTGAGGAGTTAGTTAAAATTGAGGTGATATTCGTGATCTATACCATTTTTCCTTTCAGATCATGTCCTCCTTTTTCATTTATGATGTGGTGATGAATGGACCAGTCCGGCCAAGATCGCCTGAGAAGACGACCGACGCTTTGCTCCGGCAATGATGTGGCACGGTTCTGAGCCATCAGATTGGTTCATTTTGTTTTAATCAGGAACGTTGCTTGTGATGACCAAGTGTGTAGCATGCTGACTAGCGTGTACCATGGAACGCGTGTTTCTCACCACTTGATCTGTCACCTCAATTAATGAGGCAGATCAAGTGGTCCACATTTTTTAGATTTTCTTATTTTAATTTTTATTCCTTTGATTTTCATTAATTCATATTAATTTTAATATTGATCCAAAAAATATGAGAGTTTCACCAAAAACTTTCAAATATTTTCCTCTTTCATATTCTGAATTAAAATTATTTTTTGGATCACTATTAATATTTTTCATGATTTAATTGATTTTTTCATTTGATTTTAATTGTTTAAAATACTTTTAAGTCCTTAAAAATTCTGAAAATTTTTCTCCAAGGTCCTTTGACCTTATTTGACCTATGATAAATCTCATGGCCATTTATTTGGTGTTTTGATGAGATTTTAGGAATTTGACAAACCATATTTAATTTAAATGTATTATTTTAGTATTTTTAATTGGAATAAATGCCAAATAATTTTGTTGACCATTTGTGATGACTTGTTGGTGTTTGACTCTTGTTGTTGGGCCTTTGTCAAGGTTGATTTGACTTTGTCAAATTAATATCATTGGATTTAGGGGATTGATGGAATGTATATTCCATCTCCCAAAATGAATGGATGATATTAATTTGGTAAAAGTCCTCCTTTTACCAATTTGAGATTTCATCTATTCCCCTCCCTCTTCATGTCGTTCCCCTTCTTTATGCATTCATCTCATTTGGCCAATGATATCTCAAAGTCCTAAACCTAGTTAATTGAAAAATTAACATGAGTATGGGTGAGATTAGGCCACACCTTTTGCATATTCTTCGTGTGTGGTATGTTTCATGAGCATAGTTCATAATACTATGTCTCTAACATGCATTAACACCAAAGTTGTATTGCCCGGCCTCAAATAGTTGTGACTTCTACATAAGTCCAATTAAGATTGCTTAACATAGCGCTAAATTTGTGACACAAAAGGCATAGCATTCTAGTTAGTGAGATTGTAAGTCTCCCCACTTTCATGGTATTATGTGGAAACTTGGCCTTTTTTCCTTCCTTTGGAAGATGTCTTGGTTCAATGATTCATGCTTGTGATAAGTGGGTTGAGTGTTCTCCAAAGAATGTCTAAGAATGAAAAGCAAAAAACAAAACAATACTAACTTCTAACCTATTAACTACTAACTTTTAATTTCAAGCCCTTTACTTTAATGTCATTTAATTCTAGCTTTTATACATTTGCCATTGTTCATATCATTCTAATTGTTTATGTTAATGCAATTTTCACTTTGTCCATTTGGACCATATTGTGTGATATATTTTGTTTGTGTATACTTTGTTTGCTTGTGTTGTCTTTGACCATTAATGTACATAATAACAAATAAAACCCTAAAAAACTTTTGTGTGGACTGTTGGGTTGATCTTGGACAAATGGACTTAGAATTTAGGAAACATTCCTATGCTAAAGGACTTGGTCAATGTCAACTTATTGAGAAACCAAGTGCTTGCAATTTGAAACTTCATCTAATACATCATTCAAGATCTCTCTAAGTTCATCTGCAACATGATCATTGTTAAGCTGTTATTTTGAACCTGTGACTTGTGAAATTCATCTGTTACATAAGCTACCTTGAAGAAGATCATGGAATGGATAAGATTGAATGTGGCCATCTTTATTTGATGCCTTGCTCTTCAAGATGATATAATTGTGCATTTGTGTGTTGCTTGATTCTAAAAAGTCCAAAGGGAATTCTGGGTTTATATTGACATTCTTGTCTATTGGGTTACTACCCACTTGGTCAGATCTTTTCAACTCTAAATTTTTAATTTTGTACATAGGATTAGTCTCTTCATCTTCTCCCCATTTCTTTAATTTCAAAATATCTCCCTCCTTTTTTCAAAACCTTATTTGATTGAACTTATTTTGTTCTAAACTTTGACCATCTTTGCAAAAAGATAGAAACTTTGGCCTTATGCCATTGCATTTTCAAACTTCTTTTCTAAATCAAACTTGTAAATGGACTTAACTATACTTGAGTTAAACTTTCAAAAAGCCAAAAAGAACTAACTCATTCAAACCATTTTTAGGCCTTTGTGTCTTTCAAACTTAATTTTTATTAAAAGCAATGCATCCACTTTGAAATTTGTATCACGAACTACGAGGTTTTGAACCCTCATTTTTATGTTGGTATGTATGTAGGCACATGACCAAAGGTCTTGCCAAACACAAAAATATAATTAATGAATTCTTTTCTCATCCCCCCATTCTATTTGTTTGTAAACATCACTTTGTACCAAATACATATGCACACAAAAAGGGCTCCCTAGGAGTACCTAGGACACTTTGGGTGCTAACACCTTCCCTCTGTGTAACCAACCCCCTTACTTGTAATCTCTGACATTTTATTAGTTTTGATTTGAAAACTTCTTACTTTTGGGTTTTGTTCGTACTTTTTCCCTTTTCCCTTGGAAACAATAAAAGCGCGGTGGCGACTCTTGTTATTTGATCTATAGCTTATCCATAGCTTGATGATCATGAATTTACCGCTAGAAGTACTCTACACAATGAGTCCAAGGAAGCTTTTAAACGTTTGGCCTCTAACAAGAAAATTTTCAACCACTTAGAAAAGAAGATTTCTGATTCCGAAAAGGAATTAGAAACCCTCAAGAAATCTATGATAGAGGCTATTAAAGGAAAAACGGAAGACGATAAGGAATTTTGGTTTAGATGGGGCGGATGTGAAACCTGCCATATTTGGCAAAGAGAGGCTAGAACTCTCCAAGCTAAATTAGACAAGGCTTTACAATCCAAAGTTACCTTTGCTATTGATAAATCACACTTTAGAAGCAATCTGAATAATCCTTATAAAAAATACACTTATGTGGTTAAGGATCAAGCGAATAAAAGTAACTTTCATCCGAACTTGAATTGTCTATATTGTTGCAAAAAGGGGCATACTATTGCTAAATGTCGATTTAGGAGATTTCTAGTTCCCAAAGGATTTTTTCAATGGTTGCCCAAATGCAACCAAAGTTTCACTCACACACTAGGACCCAATGAAAATTGGGTACCTCCTTCCCTTGTTTAAATTTATAGGTGGAATGTATTGAGGATATAGAGAGAACATGGGTTCTCAATAGTGGATGCTCAAGACACATGACAGGTGACTCTTCCCTATTCGTTGACTTTGTGGCTAAGAAGAAAGGGTTCGTGACCTATGGTGACAATAACAAGGGAACTATACTCGGAAAAGGTAGTGTAGGTAATCCCTCATCTACTACTATCTCAGATGTCCTATTAGTTGAAGGCCTTAAGCACAATCTCATTAGCATTAGTCAATTATGTGACAAATGATATAAAGCTCATTTTCAAAAGACTGTTGCACGATTGAACATAATGAAAATAAGAACGATGTGCTTAAGGGCTGGAGGGAAAACAATGTATGCATGCTCAACTTGAATTAAGTATCCTCGACAAGCGCTAAATGTCTCGTCTCCATGAGTGAAGACTCGTGGCTTTGGCATAGGCGATTAGCGCATGTCAACTTTGACTTGCTTAACAAAGTTGTCTCAAAAGATCTAGTAGTTGGTCTACCCAAAATCAAATTTTCAAAAGATCACTGTTCTTTGTCGCACACGGGTCAAAAACGAGTTTAAAAGTGTAGTAAAACGGAAGCGACACTCGAATATCGTATCACAAGGACTCTTAAATGTTATAACCAAACGAATGAAAATAAGGGGGGTTTTAACGTTCAAAACTTAAATCGATGATTATTAAAGGTAAAATCAAAATTGATAAATAAGCTAATCTATTGTATCGATTTCCGACTTATCATCGATTCTTATAATTTCAATTCCCTAGCGGATTCAATCCCATTCGATTACAATATCCACTGACAAGCGCAAATTGGTATTATATGATGTATGTTCCTAATTTCCGAATTAAGCAAACGGATTTAAGCAGACGCGAATTAAGCAAACGCGACTTAATCAAACACGATAACGAAAAAGCTACGCTAACGTGATTATAGTTAAGGATCATACAAACAATCAAATTTAATCAACTCTATCCTATAAGAAACAATCGAATTAAGCAAACGAAAGTAATCGAATTAAGCAAACGGGTTTATAGGAAGAATTGAAAAGAAATCGAAATTAAAGTGAAATCATTAAAAACCTCAAAGTGGAAATCGAATACAACAGATCAGCTCTTTGAGAATTAGCTCTCCATGAAATCTTCTAAGCAATAATGTCTCATCAAAATTCAGAATTCGGATTTTTGTAGTAGTAAAAGACCTAATATAATAAAAGGTAAATTCTGGCCCTTATAGGATCCAACCCGAAAATTACAAAAACTGGCCCAATACAACTAACCCAAACAAAATATAAAAATAATGCAGCAGCTTCAACAAAATTTCTGGCCCTGCTACAGTCTGATTCAGCTCTCGACTTCTGAACAAAAGTTGTAGATCTTTTTCTTAGCTTTCCATCAACTGGTAGCACGTCTCAATCCGATACTCCTATCTCAAGATATGATTTTTCTCACGAAAGCTGCTAATGCTGAAAATTAAATACGAAAATTAAATAAGTGCAAAAATAAAATAAATTATGAAAACACATTAAAACATAAAAATAATCAAAGCAAGCCGAAGAAATTCTTAAGTACAAACATGTAAGAACGTGCATCAAAATGCACTGATCAAATTCCCCCACACTTGAACTTTTGCACTCCGAGCAAAATGAAAAACAAAACACAGACACATCAACGGTTACTCATTCTAGGCTACAAGTCATCTTCGGTTAAGTTTGCTTCGATATTTACTAATCTTGCACACTAAGGACATTGTAAGAACACTAATTCATAGTTATGCAGACATAAACCTCCTGAATACACAAATCAACTCAAATCATGTTATTATATTAAAGCCTAATTACTCATCCTTCTTTGGCTCTTTTTCATTCAGGCGCAATCACATTAAACCTGTTATCTCCACACACTCATAGCAAGGCGACCGGTTAGTGACTCTGATCCTTTTCTGCACGGAGTTCTGGTACTTAAGTGGAATAACCCTTTGCTTACTCAATTGTAGTTGCGGGGGATCGGACCGTAATCCGCCCTACCAAGTTCAGCACCAGAAACCACTGAACCGACTACAAAAGAGTCTTATTTCCAACTTTTTTTGAAGGTTCCACAATCGTTGGGTTAAGTGACCGGGTGAGGGTCACCAAACTTAGAAGGTGCATTCCTTTATTTTTTTTCTCTTTTTTTTCGGAACACTCACTTATATTCATCGGCTTCCCTGCGTAGAGTGTGTGTGAGATGGTGCTGACTACTGAAATAAACTACTCAAGAGTTGTCAGAGGATGAGAATGTAAGGCTAAAACATAATAAAAATTCAACTCAATTTCCATATGCAGGAGATTTACGGTGTTAAAATAATACCGATCTTGTGAATTTTTCCCAAGTCTCCGCAAACTAATCTCAAATTAGTCAGTCTATAGCCTAAAACTTTCAAGAAGATGCATTTTTTTTTAAATTTGAACCAAAAACAGAGAAAAATAAAACAAAGAAAACAAACAAATAAATGGTTCCCTCCCCCACACTTAAAACATACATTGTCCTTAATGAAAGAGCATAAATATAAAATAAGAGTGAGAGAAAGGAAAGAACACACCCGAGGAGTCAAGGCGGATAAGTGATTGCATAAGCAGCCTTTCCCAAAGAGAGTTCTTCTACAGTCTCTTCTTCCAGAGTCGGGTTCTCATGTAGTAGCTCTGGGTAGTGTCCATTGACCTTGAAATTTTGATTAGTGCATTCGCCTTGTATTCCAGGATCAAAGAAGAATTTTTGCTAAGTAAAAGTGTTGAATGGGCGCGTGAAAGTGATCTCCTTTTTCACAACATCAAGAATCAAAGGATTACGGGGTTGCCTCACTACTTTTATTTCATCTTTAAGTAAGATCCTATGCATATATATGGATGGGCTAAGATCACGAGTGTCAGCCATGGTCCACCCAATTCCCTTATTATGTTTCTGCTTAAGTTGAAGCTTTGATGAATAATATGAATCTTTGGGAAGTGGTTTAGGCTTTACAGAATGTGGTTGTTCAATGGATGGTATGTTTGGGGCAGCCGGGATGTCAAGAACATCAACTGCAAAAACAGGTTTATTGGTAACAACTTCACCTGTAGGAAATGTATCAGCCTGCAATGCAACATCAATCTCAGCATAGACAACACAAACGTTAGTGTCAGTACAATCAGAACATGAATAAATATCATCAAAACCAGAGAGAGATGGAAAATCAAGCGCAAATAATTCAGAACTAGCGTCATTAACAACTTCAAAAACCAACTCTAGTTGAAAAACAGAATGATCTTCCTCGTCAATCTTCTTATTTTCCAATACTCTTTGTGGGAAAGGGATTGGTGATACATACTTTTTTTCAACCTCAACAACAATAGAAGGTTCAGGTTTATTTTCAAGTGTTACACTAACAATGTTTTTATTTTTTTCTAGGGCTGGTTCTGCAACTTTTTCGGATCTCAAGGAAATTTCACTTACATTAGCATTAGAATCCTTTGGATTGACAATTGTTTGGGCTGGAAGCTGGTTCGACCCTTGGGCTTGCATGTTATTTATTTGAGTAGCAAGTTGTTCCATTTGCGTTTGTAAAGTATGAATACTAGAATCTGTTCGCTGCTGAAATTGGAGACTGTTTACAACCATTTGCTTGACAAGTTCCTCTAGTGAAGGTTCAGAAGGTAAAGAGGTGGTTACCTGTGGAGGGTTATATGGTGGTGGTGGTGGAATGGGTAGCATCAATTGTTTCACTAAAGAGGTAAGTTCATCAATTCTGGTTTCTAGAGCTTTGTTGGAAGAAGAAACCTGAATCTCATTCACACCTTTTGCTTTGACCAAAAAATTATCACTTGTTGTGAACTGTTGGAAGTTAAGTGACATCTTCTCAATCAAGGATTTGGCCGTAGCTGGAGTCTTATCAATACACAAATCATTATAATCAACATCAGGGGCAACAAGTTCTCTGGGAGTTCTTTGGTCATCCATGTTAAACTCAATAGAAAAGAAAAAAAATCAACAAACAATGAGAAAACACAACTAATTCAACAATGCAGCAACAAATAGGAAAATACCGATAATGTCCCTATTAAGAACAAACAATTGAAATACGAAAAAAAACGATTAAAATAAAATACAAAAAATACAAAAACATGAAAATTAATCTAATTACGTCAATTAAGAATTTTGAGAATTTTTTCAAATTTTTTTAAAACTACCAAAACAGAAAATAAATCATAAAAAATAGAAAAATAAGAAATTTCAGTTTTTTAGGGCGGCATCCACTATTTATTCCATAAATAGAGGCTTTTGATTACTGGTTTTTTCTTAATAAATCGATAAAAAATCGGAATAATCTGAGACAATTTGTTTAAAAACAGATTTTTTTTTATCCTAAACCGCAAAAATACCAAGACACAAGAAGTTTAGAGAAAAAAAATGCTAAAACACAATACCTAAAATTATAATATTGGTTAAGATCTAAAAGAGTCTCCGGCAACGGCGCCAATTTGATCTGTTGTCGCACACGGGTCAAAAACAAGTTTAAAAGTGTAGTAAAACGGAAGCGACACTCGAATATCGTATCACAAGGACTCTTAAATGTTATAACCAAACGAATGAAAATAAGGGGGGTTTTAAGATTCAAAACTTAAATCGATGATTATTAAAGGTAAAATCAAAATTGATAGATAAGCTAATCTATTGTATCGATTTCCGACTTATCATCGATTCTTATAATTTCAATTCCCTAGCGGATTCAATCCCATTCGATTACAATATCCACTGACAAGCGCAAATTGGTATTATATGATGTATGTTCCTAATTTCCGAATTAAGCAAACAGATTTAAGCAGACGCGAATTAAGCAAACGCGACTTAATCAAACACGATAACGAAAAAGCTACGCTAACGTGATTATAGTTAAGGATCATACAAACAATCAAATTTAATCAACTCTATCCTATAAGAAACAATCGAATTAAGCAAACGAAAGTAATCGAATTAAGCAAACGGGTTTATAGGAAGAATTGAAAAGAAATCGAAATTAAAGTGAAATCATTAAAAACCTCAAAGTGGAAATCGAATACAACAGATCAGCTCTTTGAGAGTTAGCTCTCCATGAAATCTTCTAAGCAATAATGTCTCATCAAAATTCAGAATTCGGATTTTTGTAGTAGTAAAAGACCTAATATAATAAAAGGTAAATTCGGGCCCTTATAGGATCCAACCCGAAAATTACAAAAACTGGCCCAATACAACTAACCCAAACAAAATATAAAAATAATGCAGCAGCTTCAACGAAATTTCTGGCCCTGCTACAGTCTGATTCAGCTCTCGACTTTTGAACAAAAGTTGTAGATCTTTTTCTTAGCTTTCCATCGACTGGTAGCACGTCTCAATCCGGTACTCCTAGCTCAAGATATGATTTTTCTCGCGAAAGCTGCTAATGCTGAAAATTAAAATCCGAAAATTAAATAAGTGCAAAAATAAAATAAATTATGAAAACACATTAAAACATAAAAATAATCAAAGCAAACTCAAGAAATGCTTAAGTACAAACATGGAAGAACGTGCATCAAAATGCACTGATCAATCACCTATGTGATGCGTGCCAAATGGGAAAACAAACAAGGATCTCGTTTAAATCTAAAAATGTTGTTTTCACAACGAGACCTCTTGAACTTCTCCATATGAACCTCTTTGGGCCATCTAGAATTAAAAGTCTAGGTGGAAACTACTATGATTTTGTCATAGTGGACGACTACTCTAGATTTTGTTGGACTATATTTTTAGCAAGTAAAAGCGACACTTTTTCTGCGTTTGAAAAATTTGCCAAGATGTCTCAAAACAAATTAAACACTAGCATAGTTACCATTCGAAGTGATCACGGAGGTGAATTTGAAAACCACCTCTTTGAGCAATTTTGTGAAACAAACGACATTGATCATAATTTTTTCTGCTCCAAGAACTCCACAATAAAATGGTGTTGTGGAACGTAAAAACCGAATTTTAGAAGAACTTGGAAGAACTATGATCAATGAAAATAACCTTCCTAAATATTTTTGGGCCGATGCCATTAACACGACATGCTATGTACTGAATAGGATACTCATTCGTCCTATTTTAAACAAAACCCCTTATGAATTGCTAAAGGGAAGGAAGCCAAATGTTTCACATCTTCATATTTTTGGATGTAAGTGTTTTGTGTTAAATAATGGTAAAGAAAACCTTGGAAAATTTGACTCAAAAGCTGATGAAGGTATCTTTCTAGTATACTCTCAATCTAGTAAAGCATATAGAGTATACAACAAAAGTTTACTTATTGTTGAAGAATCCGTGCATGTTTCCTTTGATGAGTCTTATCCGAAAACTATCGGAGAAGGTAGTTTTGTTAATGGTGCAGGTGTTCCTTCGGAAGACATCATAAAAGATCAAGAAGAAAATCGTGTTGACACCCATCCGGAAAAAGCTGAGGAGAAGTCGGATCTTAATTCCGAAAAGAAAGAGGAGGATCATTCCATCAATAACAATGACCTTCCTTTGGAATGGAAATCTTCCAAGGATTATCCCATTGATAATATTCTAGGAGATATCTCAAAGGGAGTCACAACACGGTCTAAGATAAGTAACTTTTGTTATCACTTTGCTTTCGTCTCTCAAAATGAGCCTAAAAACTCAAAAGACGCATTACTCGATGAAAATTAGTTTCTAGCTATGCAAGAGGAACTTACTCAATTTAAAATAAATGAGGTATGGGATCTTGTTCCCCCTTTGCGAGTCCATCGAGTAATCGACACTAAATGGGTGTTTAGGAATAAGTTAGACGAAAACGGAGTCATAACTCGCAACAAGGCTCGCCTTGTTGCTCAAGGGTATAACCAAGAGGAAGGCATAGACTATGAGGAAACTTATGCTCCAGTTGCCCGACTCGAGGCTATACGCCTTCTGCTTGCCTATGCTTGTTCTCAAAATTTCAAGTTATTTCAAATGGATGTCAAGAGCGTTTTCCTTAACGGTCACATAAATGAAGAGGTCTATGTATCTCAACCTCCCGAATTTGAAAACCATGAGCATCCAAACTATGTTTATAAGCTCAAGCGGGCTTTGTACGACCTCAAACAAGCCCCTAGTGCATGGTATGAGCGTCTTAACAAATTCCTATTAGAGCAAGGATTCTCAAGAGGGAAGGTTGATACTACCCTTTTTATTAGACGTCAAGGAAAACACTCCATCTTAGTTCAAGTATATGTAGATGCCATTATCTTTGGATCTACTAACATTAATTTGGTCAGGGAGTTCTCTAAGTTGATGCAGGGAGAATTCGAAATTAGCATGATGGGGGAGCTAAATTACTTCCTCGGACTTCAAATCAAGCAACTTGAAGAAGGAACCTTCGTAAGCCAAACCAAGTATTGTAATGAGCTACTTAAACGCTTCGATATGGCAAATTCCAAAGTGATCGACACTCTAATTGCTACTGCTGTCAACATGGATCAGGATGAAAATGGTAAGACCGTTGATATCAAAAGGTATAGAGGTATGATCAGATCTCTCCTCTATCTTACCGCATCCCGACCAGATATTGTGTTTAGTGTATGTATGTGTGCTAGGTATCAATCATATCCCAAAGAATCACATTTAAAAGTTGTCAAGCGCATACTTAGATACAAGTGTGGTACTTCAAAGTATGGGCTTTGGTTCTCTAAGGGAAGTGATTGCTCTTTGGTTGGTTACTCCGATTCCGACTTTACCAGTTGCAAATCGGATAGGAAAAGCACCAGTGGCACTTGTCATTTTTATTCAAATTCCTTGGTTAGTTGGCACAGCAAAATGCAAGTTTCAGTTGCTTTGTCAACCGCCGAGGTGGAATACGTTGTTGCGGGTAATTGTTACGCTCAAATTTTGTGGCTCAAACAACAATTACTCGACTTCGATGTTCAACTTGAACGTATTTCCATCTTTTGTGACAACACAAGCGCCATAAATCTAACCAAAAATCCTATACTACATTCGCGCACTAAACATATTGAAATTAGGCATCACTTCCTTAGGGATCATGTTGAGAAAGGTGATGTTGTCTTCGAGCATGTTGATAGCAAAAATCAACTTGCCAACATTTTCACAAAACCACTTACGACAGAGCCTTTCTTACACGTCCGTAGGGAACTTGGTGTTCTCGATATCTCGGATCGTGTTTAAATATATGTATATATATCATGCCTATCCATTCCATGATTCATATGTGAGGGCTACATGAAGGCACTTGTCGTCTATCATCAGTGGAGGTAATATCGTTCCTATTCATTTGACCTACATTAATCAATTATGTATGAATACATACTTACATACTTGCTATACTTTGATATTCAAGATTGATTGATTTGAACTAAGTATGATCCATGTTTATGCTTGAATTATGCTTAAACTTGCTTAGGTATGTTATTTATCATGCATTTTGCGTTAAGAAAATGAGTTTGAGCCTCATATCATCAAACTAGTAATATAGGTCCCAACAGGTCGACTGAATGTGTCGACTCATCAACTTCTGCGTTTCCTCGGATCCCAACAGGTTTACCTGTGAGTCGACTCATAAATCTAAGAGTTCTCCTCGGGTCCCAACAGGTTGACCAGTGTGTCGACTCATAAAACTTTGGGTCCTAGCAGGTCGACCTATGCGTCAACTCATCGCTACCCAAATCTACTTTTTGGGTTTTCAAACGTCAATGTGTCGACTCATCACACGTGTGAGTCGACTCTTCGCTGCCCAACACTGGGATTGAATTTACTTCGGTTCCGATTATGTCGACCCATGAGTCGACTCTTCGCTACTTAGGTCAGCGTATATATCTCTTGAATTTCGGTCGACTCAGTTTTCAAGAAAACTATTTTCCTGCATAATGGATTATCTTGGCCACTCTATCTTCTACCTCTCTTCACCACTATCCTTCACACCAAAACCCTAATAATCTCTCACCAACAATACCCCAATGGCATCAAGAGCTTCCGGCAAGAGATCTTCTAGAGGACCCTCCTCTCACACCGAGAATGCTTCATCTCGATCACATGCTCCGGTAATCGCTTTATCTCTACTCTCTGATGATTTGGTTGAAATTTATGATAAGAAGTTTAAAAATAGAATTGTCATAAAGCAATACGTCTACTCACCTTTAGTGGTTGGACGCAGGCGCATTCCGAATGTTGTTGAACATATTAGTTTTCAAGGCATTAACTTATTCTTAAACTGCATCACCGAGTACAATGAGGATTTAATTAAATTATTCTATACCGGCGTGGCTGAAAAAATCGAGGGCTTTAGATTTTTTTCCAACATCGGTACTCATACTGTTGAAGTGAACGATGACATATGGAAATCCCTCTTTAAGATCTCTCCACTATCGTCTCCAAATGATCTCAAGATCACGGACAATGTATACGCACCCAACTATGATTTTAGGACTGCATTAAACAAAATGCTGAGGAAACCGTTTTCTCCAGAAGTTATTTAGAGCATTCTTTTTCCTACTAATGTGACTGTCGGGAAGTCGAAGCCTCTTGACAGAATTTTGCACTGGATTGTGACGCATATTATGCGTCCTAAACAAGGCGGTTACTCCCGTGTCGACAAGGCCAAAGTACACCTGGTGTATGTACTGAAACACAAAATAAAAGTCAATTGGCCGTACTACATTGCAAGTAGGATCTTCGCACTGAAAGAGTTAGGAAGAGGTACTGCTCTCTATTATCCCTCATTCATTCAAAGCGTACTTCATAGAGCAAATGTTTATGTTCAAGGAATTCCTTACAAATCCATAACGGTACATCAAGAATTATGTCAGAAGACCTTGAGATCGCTCTGCGCGTGTATATAAAACCCGTCAACCGGTCCAAGGCACCAATGCTAGGTATGTGGAACATATTGAGGATGATGATGATGATGATGATGAAGATGATGATGATGAAAATGATGAAGATGAAGAAGGTGAAGAAGAGGAAGCAAATAACGAAGTCCACTCCCAACCAATGGAGCAAGACCATCAAGTCACTGACCATGGTGATTGGCTTGGTCCTACTCCCGGACAACATCCGTCTGCTAATCAAGGATGGGGTGAATGAAAACACACATGATGGACAAGCAATCGTTCATCCTATATGCCCACACCCTCTTCTCCATCCGAAAATTTTGAAGTAATGGAAATGTTAAGAACCATGCAAATCCAACAGCAAAACTTCGCTACACTTCAAGAGGAGAGGTTCGCAGCCTTGCAGGAACAAATTCGGAGTCAAGGTGACAATTTTGCATCCTTTGCTTCCATCCAAGAGGAACGATATGCGGAACTAAGGAGTCAAATCCAAACTCACAGTGAAGATTTCAACTCCTTTCCCTCTACCGTCCTACAAAGGATTGAAGGATCAAATCGCGTTCTTGCAGGCTCCGTAAACACGTTGAACACGAACGCCATTGAATTAACCAGTCTCTATGAAGAAGAAAGACTTGCACATCCACCTTCCGGTTATATAGGCAGACATGAATCGTTCTATGGACGACGACCTTAGATGACTGCTCAAACTCAACGCATTTCAAATTTTCACTACGTGTGCATGCTTTTCTAGTTACTTATTTGTCTTATTGTTTTCGTTGATCACCTATTGTAATGTTATTTCTGTATTGGTTCTTTCACCATGTGTTAATTATGCCTGTACTTCTGTTATTAACTACATGATTTGTGCATTGTTGTTAATGACCATGTGTTGCAAAGTCGCTGACTAAGTGATTCTGAATAATTTTACTACATGCTTAATCGTTTCCTTGCTTCTTTTCGATGTTGTCAAAGGGGGAGAAAGCAATGGAAACAAACATTAGCAAATGTAGCTGATGAATAATGTTGGTTCTAAGTGTTAGCAGCAATTTTGGTAAAACAAAGAGTGTTCACAAGATGTTGCATGTGATGTCTTAACATAAGATATCTTGTACCTGCTGGAGTTTAAAAACATGATTATGCAGGATTGTTTCAGGATGTCATACACGATGTCATGACATATGATAATATGTACCTGCTGGATATTTAAAATGGAATTATGCAGGATTGTTCCAGGATGTCAGACCCGATGTCATGACATCTGTACACAGAACATTCAGGGTGAATGTTATGTGTTATGTGATTGCGCATTTAATGGCAATCTATGTATGATTGAAGATCTAATTTGCAAGCGCATTCAATCATTAATTACAACCTGATTTACTTATTTTCCAAACAGATCTAACCAGCTATCATGAGAAGATTTAATTGGAAAATAGTTTTAAGGTTTTCAAGATGTCCAAGCCCAGCTGAATGCTTCTATAAATAGGACATGGAAAACCTGATTTGATACACAACCAATACATAGCGAAATATTGAGAGAGAGTAAGGGTTTGTGTCTTGTGTAGTCGTGTGACTTGTAAGCCATTCAATTCATCCATAGATGATTGAATTGGTCTGATTTGTGAGTTGTAATTTGTCACTCTAAGCTTGTAAGCATGAGTGTGTGTCTACTTGATCGAAGCTGTTAAGTAAGATCAAGTGTGTGTCTACTTGATTGAAGTTGCTAAGTAAAATCAAGTGTGTCTCTTTGAAGATTGTCTTCTTTTCATAAGTAATTACTGTTTAAAATCACAGGTGTGATTGAGGGGGAGTGAGTGGGTTGTCATATCTAAGAGTTCTTAGGTAGAAATCATACGGGTAGAGATTAGGTGAAAAAGACTGTAACTTGTGAAGTGTACTGAGAGTCTTTGAACTGATTCTATTTAGTGGATTTCCTTCCTGGCTTGGTAGCCCCCAGACATAGGTGAGTTGCACCGAACTGGATTAACAATTGCTTGTGTCTCTTGCATTACTATTCTTTATCTTTATCCTATGAGTTTTACTCAGATATTAGTGTCGTGACATTACCTTCGACATCTCATATCTGATACCAGAATTTCAATTGGTATTAGAGCAGGCATCCTGCTCTGGTTCTGGGTGAGATCTAGGGACAATACTTTCTGGTACTATGGAGAGAGATGGAGGATCTATTCACAGGCCACCAGTTTTGTATGGATCTAACTATGACTATCGGAAACCTCGAATGGTAGCTTTCCTAAAATCTCTTGATAATAAGGCTTGGAAGGCTGTGTTAACAGGCTGGGTACATCCAGTAATGGTCCACTGACAAGAAGCCTGAAGAACAATGGTCCAAGGAGGAGGATGATCAGGCCCTTGGAAATTCTAAAGCATTGAATGCAATATTCAATGGAGTAGATAAGAATATCTTCAGGTTGGTAAACAACTGTGAGGTGGCTAAAGATGCTTGGTACATTCTCAAAACCACTCATGAAGGCACCTCTAGAGTTAAGATGTCTAGACTACAACTGCTCACCACCAAGTTTGAAAATTTAAGGATGAAAGAAGATGAAAATATTCATGAATTTCATATGAGTATCCTTTAAATTGCTAATGCCTCAAGATCCCTGGGAGAGAAGATGTCAGATGAAAAATTAGTAAGAAAAATACTTAGGTCACTCCCTAAGAGATTTGCTATGAAGGTGACAACCATAGAAGAGTCTCAAGACATCTCCAACATGAGAGTTGATGAGCTAATTGGTTCCCTCCAAACATTTGAGATGGGAATGAATGATGGATCTGAAAGGAAAACCAAAAGCATGGCCTTCATGTCAAACACAGAGGAGGAAAATAGTCAGGATGTTGATGAGGATCTAGCAAATGATGTAGCAATGTTGGGAAGACAGTTCAATAGACTGTTGAAAAAGATGGATGTAAGATCTAAGGCTAATGTCAAGAACATCTCATCTGACATAAGTAAATCCAACAATGCTGGAAGAAGAACAAGGTGAGATGATAAGACCAAAGAAGGAAAAGAAGTACAGTGTTATGAATGTGATGGTTATGGACACATTAGAACTAAATGTGGAACCTACCTCAAGAAGCAGAAGATGAGTCTTGCTGCCACTTGGTCTGATGAGAGTGAAACAGAAGAGTCTGCAAATCTGGTGACTGCC
Source organism: Lathyrus oleraceus (assembly GCF_024323335.1). Taxonomy (NCBI): domain Eukaryota; kingdom Viridiplantae; phylum Streptophyta; class Magnoliopsida; order Fabales; family Fabaceae; genus Lathyrus; species Lathyrus oleraceus. The sequence goes on along the minus strand of NC_066579.1, from coordinate 245,047,932 downwards.
TTGATTGGAAGATGGGGTTCTGATGAAGACTCAAGTGATGATGAAGTAACCTTTAAAGAGTTGGCCACTACCTACAGAAAGTTGTGTCACAAAAGTGCAGAGGTGTGTAAATAGGTTGAAAGCCAGAAGAAGGTAATAACTCAACTTGAGAATGAGAAGGTAAAACACTTGGAAACCATCTCCAAATTAAAAACAGAAGCAGTGGTTCTGAATGCCAAGCTAGATGAAAGTCAACAAGTTGAAAGCCAAAAGAAAGTGATAGTACAACTGGAGCATGAGAAAGCAGAACATGTGGAAACCATCTCCAAGTTAAAAACTGAAGCTATGTTCTTGAATTCTAAACTGGAAGAGATGACCAAGTATGTAAGAATGTTAAACAATGGATCTGATTCCTTAGACAAGATTCTCCAAACTAGACAAATAACAGGAGACAAATATGGCATTGGGTATAATGAATCTAAGCCTAAGTGCAGTTACACTGGTGGCAAACCTAAATCCAAACCTAAGAGTTGCCATATTAAAATTAAACCTGAGATGTCATATCATATGTCACAACATCAGAAGGGAAGACAGCAGAAAGGGAAACACCAAAGATGGAGATGCCATTACTGTGGAAAATTTGGCCACCTGAAGCCCTTCTGCTATAAGTTGTATGGTTATCCTAGCCCTGTTCATCATCAGACTCAATATCAACCAAGACCCAAACACCACAGGCCTGTCAACAAGAAGCAATGGGTTCCTAAGACTAATGTTACAAGTCTAATAGCTCACACTTCCTTTAGAGTTTCAGCCAAAGAAGATTGGTATTTTGACAGTGGGTGCTCCAGACACATGACTAGAAACAAAGACCTGCTACCTGGCCTTCATCCTCATGCCATGAGTTATGTAACCTTTGGTGATGGAGTAAAGGGTGAAATCAATGGGATTGGTAAGCTTGATTGCCCTGGAGTTCCTGACCTTGACAATGTCCTACTTGTTAAGGGCTTGATTGCAAATCTAATAAGCATCAGTCAACTATGTGACCAAGGTCTAAGTGTTAACTTCACTAAAATTGAATGTCTGATACTAACAAAGAAAGTGAAGTGATCATGAAAGGAGTCAGGACCAAAGACAATTGTTACATATTGAGCTCTCAAATTGGTTATTCTTCGAAGGGTACCTTAATCAAAGAAGAAGGAGTGAAGACATGGCATCAAAGATTGAGCCATCTGCATCTTAAAGGTATGAAGATGATTATATCTGTTGAAGCTGTTAGAGGAATTCCCAACTTGAAGATAGATGAAAGAAAAGTCTGTGGGAAAAGAAAGGTCAGATAAAGTTATGACTCCGAACGATCATCCATCAGAGTTCAGAAGGATCATCCCAAAGATCTCATTCGAAGAGATCCAAGTAAAAGGGTCACAACTAGATCAAGGGAAGTAATCTCAAATGGCTACTTGAAAGAGGAAGTATACGTTGAACAGCCTAAAAGGCATGTGTGCAGATTGAAGAAAGCCCTCTATGGTTTGAAGCAAGCTCCTAGGGCTTGGTATGAGAGACTCATAACGTTCCTCACTAACAATGGTTACAAGAGGAGAGGTATTGGCAATATCCTATCTGTGAATAATGAAAGAGAAAAGCTCATGGTGGCTCAAATAGATGTGGATAATATTTGGAGGTCATATCAAATGGTAGAACATGTTGTTAGACAAATGTAGTCTAAGGTTGAGATGAACCTTGTTGGGCTTGGGCTACAAGTCAAGCAGATAGAAGAGTCTATTTTTCTATCTCAGAGCAAATATGCCAAGAACAAGGTTAAGAAGGTTGGCATGGAGAATGTAGATCATAAAAGGACACTTGCTCCTACACATTTGAAAGATGAAAATGGTGTTTGTGCTAGATATCAAGCTGAATACATAGTAGTTGGAAGTAGTTGTTCTCAACTGGTTTTGATGAAACAAATGTTGACAGAATACAATGTCACACAAGATGTCATGACAGTGTACTGTGACAACCTGAGTGCTACAACTATGTCTAAAAATCCTATTCAGCACAGCTGGACCAAGCACATTGATTTTTGTCATCACTTCATTAGAGAACTTGTGGAAGAGAAAATCATAGCACTAGAGCACGTTACAACTGAAATGCAATTAGCTCACATATTTACAAAGGCTTTGGATGCTAATCAATTTGAATGTTTAAGAGGGAAATTGGGGATTTGTATCCATGAGAATTTATAGCAATTAATATGGAGTGCAAAAAGCTTAGATAAGGAAGATGACACTGCAAAGAAGGTAATTGATTTGGAAGAAGAAAGCTCAGACGAGGAAGATGACACCTTGGTTCATCATTTGAAACCAAGTGTTGCAAAGAAAATGAATACCAGGAAAGGCAAGTCTGTGGCTGATTTGATGACAGCCAGGACAGGTAAGAAGGTTGCTGTTGTAGGTCCTTCTAAATCATGGAGTAAAGTGGAAGTCAAGAAAAGAAAGGTCAGAGAAAGTTATGACTCCGAAGATGATGTCGAAGACGATGTCCTAGACATCTCTACTGTTAAAAGGAAATCTGTTAGAAAATATCTTGTTAAGGTTGCAGCTGTGCATTTGGACAAGATTTCCTTTCATCTGGAAGATGGTGCAACCAAGTGGAAATTTGTTATACAAAAGAGAGTTGCTGTGGAGAGGGAACCAATGAAAGATGCTATGGAAGTGAAGGAGGTTATGGAGTTGATCAAGTCTGCAGGTTTATTGAAAACTGTTAGTGCATTACCCCAGTGTTTTGAAGGAGTTTGTGGTGAATATCCCTAAGGATATTTCTGACAAGAACAACAAAGAATTTCGCAAGGTGTTTGTGAGAGGAAGGTGTGTTTGGTTCTCCCCAACTCTAATCAATAAGTTCCTAGGAAGAGGAACAAAAGGAGTTGTTGAATTGGAAGCCAAGGAGACATATGCCCATACCTCAAGTGAGAGGTCTGATTCTCAAGACAATTCTAGTGGCAGTTCTGAATCTGATGTAACGAAGATGCTACCTCCTCAGACTAAGTTGTGGTGTTGATATTCCCCCTATTATGATGACATGTGTGTTCTGGATGCTGGTTTAGATGCTTGGATGATTTGATGTTTGGCAGTCCTGTCTGATGCCATAATGTAATATTTGGGCTCTTTATGAGTTCCCTGGATTTCTAATTATCTCAACTATTACAGCTGTGTATAATTATGGTTTTGTATCTCCTAACATTTATGTTTTAACATTTTATATGTTATAACATCTGTTGTGACATTCTCTGCTAGGCTGATTGACATTTATTTTGTCTAATTGGTCACCTTTGGTCTATTTTGACTAAAAAGGGGAAGAAGTGATTATGTGGAGAGCTGCAGTTAAATGTGTGGATTATGGAGAGCTGCAGTGTTGTTGGAGCTAGCTAGGCTAAACAGGTGAACAACTGAAGCTGAAGGAGATGACAAAATGATGTTTTGTTCTGTGATGTTGGAGGAGATGTCTGATGTGGGACAGAATGATATGTTCTGTGATGTTAAAGGAGATGTCAGAATATGAATATGGTTCTAAATGTTACAGATGTTGAAGGAGATGTTAGAAGGATATTTTGATTGTTACAGGTGCTGTTATTACAGGTGTTGTTATTGTTAAAGGAGATGTCTGTATTGAACAAACATAGGGGGAGAAGAAGTATCCATGTGCATTTGTGTGTTTTACTAGTTGCTATTATAGCTAGTAATTCTGTTTGCTTCCGCTGCTGCTTAAACTGCTGTTATGATGTTTAACTGCTGATGTTTTTTTCTTGTGAACAAAATGGACAAATATATGTTTTAGCCAAAATTTTCCAAAGGGGGAGTTTGTTGGTTCTAAGTGTTGGCAACAATTTTGGTAAAACAAAGAGTGTTCACAAGATGTTGTATGTGATGTCTTAACATAAGATATCTTGTACCTGCTGGAGTTTAAAAACATAATTATACAGGATTGTTTCAGGATGTCATACACGATGTCATGATATCTGATATTATGTACCTGCTGGATATTTAAAATGGAATTATGCAGGATTGTTCCAGGATGTCAGACCCGATGTCATGACATCTGTACACAGAACATTCAGGGTGAATGTTATGTGTTATGTGATTGCACATTTAATGGCAATCTATGTATGATTGAAGATCTGATTTGCAAGCGCATTCAATCATTAATTACAACCTGATTTACTTATTTTACAAAGAGATCTAATCCGCTGTCATGAGAAGATTTGATTGGAAAATAGTTTTAGGGTTTCAAGATGTCCAAGCCCAGCTGAATGCTTCTATAAATAGGACATGGAAAACCTGATTTGATACACAACCAATACAGAGCGAAATATTGAGAGAGAGCAAGGGTTTGTGTCTTGTGTAGTCGTGTGACTTGTAAGCCATTCAATTCATCCATAAATGATTGAATTTGTCTGATTTGTGAGTTGTAATTTGTCACTCTAAGCTTGTAAGCATGAGTGTGTGTCTACTTGATCGAAGCTGTTAAGTAAGATCAAGTGTGTGTCTACTTGATTGAAGCTGCTAAGTAAAATCAAGTGTGTGTCTTTGAAGAGTGTCTTCTTATCATAAGTAATTGTTGTTTAAAATCACAGGTGTGATTGAGGGGGAATGAGTGGGTTCTCATATCTAAGAGTTCTTAGGTAGAAATCATACGGGTAGAGATTAGGTGAAAAAGATTGTAACTTATGAAGTGTACTGAGAGTCTTTGAACTGATTCTATTTAGTGGATTTCCTTCCTGGCTTGGTAGCCCCCAGACGTAGGTGAGTTGCACCGAACTGGATTAACAATTGCTTGTGTCTCTTGCATTACTATTCTTTATCTTTATACTGTGTGTTTTACTCAGATATTAGTATCGTGAGATTACCTTCGACATCTCATATCTGATACCAGAATTTCAAATGATATAGCAGGATGTTCAAAGGAATGCATAAAATCAGGGGGAGGATATCCATCAAAGCACGCGTTTGTGCCACGGTTTGCCATCATCAAAAAGGGGGAGTATGTGGGGGAAAATATGCTTAGTCCTTATTTTAATGATGTCAAACCTCTATATTCGCCCACATCGTGTCTTTGAATAATATCATCATAGCATAGAAAACATTCATCCTTTAACAAGTTCAAAATATAGGTTTCGTGCGTTCAAGCATATAGGAGCATATCTTATATGTGAATCATACACTTAATCATAGTAAACATCCTAGGTTCATAAGAGATAGGCTTAAATTGGTCATAATATGGTGGAAAACTCATTTTTGGAAGTTAAACCTATGTGAGTCGACTCATGACTCAAAGCAAAACCTTCGGGTCTAAACAGGTCGACTCATAGGTCGACTCTTTCTTGGAAAATCTGAATGAATCAACTCATGCACTCTTTAGGTCGACTCATTTCCCAATCATATTGCCACGGGTCCGAATAGGTCGACTCATAGGTCGACTCAACCATGTAATAAACTCTGTTTGAGTCGACTCATCCCCTATTTGAGTCGACTCGTCGCTGGTTTCACTTAATTTTTTGTTGTGTAACTTTGTGAAATTTTTCGATTATGTTAGTTATTTGTCCATACATCACATAAATATTCCAGTGTCTCTTTTCCAACACTTTAACAAGAAAAGTAAAAGCTATACACCAAAATGCTCATCATCTTCATTGTTCATTACATTTCTCAATAATCACACATAATAATCTTTGTTGAGCATTGTGCATTGTAGCTGTGATAACGTTCAAATAAGATTGGATTATCTTAGTTTGGGTTGAGACTTTCTGTGGGTTTTTCTTGAATAAAACCCTTGAGGTTTTGTCCTCCAAGAATTGGGGGTTTTTGCACTAACCTTGTCTTCGCAGATTCAGCCGAGTGAAAAGTTAGAAGAACGGAAGGTTCAGTCAAACAAGTAGCGGTAAACGGAGGATTGTGAAGAAAGCTTAGGGTCCAAGCAACTTGCGTTCGAAATCAGCCGAGCTGAAGTTTTGGAGAATGAGGCATTCGTCCAATAAAGTAGCGGTAAACGGAGGTTTGTTCGAAGTGCTTGAAGATCTTGGTTCAACTTGAATCAAGGGGAGAGAATAGAATAGGATCTGCAACAACTCTAGAAGTTGATCGCCAATGATCATTTGTTCTCTTGTATTGACTTTGCAACATGTTAATAAAATCATCTCAATTCTAGATTTAGAATTAAGGGCAGACGTACCCGAAGCGAGGACGATAGTGGAACTGCCTCAACAAATCCAGTCTTGTTCTCTCTATCCCTTAACTCTTTAAATTCTGCATAATTACTTTGTGTGTGAAATTGATTGTAAAATTAATATCGCTTGATTGATGTGCATATCAACTGTTTGATAAATTGTTTGAGTAAAATTATGCACATTGAACTTAAGTGAAATTGATACTTGGTGTGAAGTGCACACCAAGTGTTCGACAAAATTAATTTCGCACAAACTTAGTAATATTTTCCTTGACCTCTTATTGTGTTGAGCATCATTAGAGGTAACGATATCAAGGATCATAGTGGTTAATTGATTGTGTTAGATAGGGGTTGATTTTCTCTATCTTAAGTCATTCCATTCGGTTCACGTATATTCGATCTTTCCATTAACGGGATCGTTTAGACGATTTCAATCTAGGGTGCTTCCGTAACCGTTGAAAATATTTTTAAAAAGCGCTTGATTTCAAAACCGATCTATTCAACCCCCCTTTTATATCGGCACTATCGTCTAACATAAACTAGCAAGAGACTTCACTACTCAATCAATCTAGAAAGAGACTTTCGCTCAAGCAACCTGGCAAGAGACTTCTGCTCAATCAACCCAGAAAGAGACTTTATTGCTCAAGCACACAGGAAAGAAACTTCACTATAGCACACATGCAAAAGACTTCATCTATTTTAAACAAATAGTTTAGTAAAAAAAGATAAAAACTATACTTTGATACATAATCAGAAGTATAGTAGTTGTGCAAAAACCACAAAGATTCTTAACTCTTAAGATTTTTATGATATACAAAAATAAGAAATCCTAATATCTTATGCAATAAAAGTTATAAACAATAGCTCAAAGTTACACTCAAGATGTTCTGGTATGGTGTTGTTGTAACCTTCTTTCAAATCTTTAGCTTCCTTTTATAGAGGTAAAGAAAGAGTTATTGGAAAGTGTACACCCCAAAATTATCAGAGCCGAGTTGTGAGTCACTAGGTTCGAGGGGTGAAGGTCAGACGTGCTAGGTACTTGAAAAGATAACCGAATTGCTACTTATAAAACAAATAAGAGACCGGGTCATAGAGATCTCAAACACATGCTCCTGGACGATGTGTATAAATCGGTATAACAACTATAAGGTATATACATCCCGGATTCCGATATGCTCAGGATGGCTTACTCAGACATGAGGCATCTATCTTGGATTCTATAAAGGATAGCCAAAGTTTATTCATCAGTTATAAAGTTAGGAATAATCTCTTACAACATTCTTCCATAAATCATGGAGTGTCATGACATCCACTAATAAATGGACTACTGTAATTGCTATCCTACTAATGACCATCAAATCATATTTATGTCATAAAAAAAATTAAGTGAGTCTCTTGAGATCCCGGGAAGAGGGAGAATAACAATATAAATAAGGAGGTCTTAAGGATCAAAATGAGGGCTCAATAACATAGAAAAAAACAAACCTACGAAAAACCTTGGACCACCAACAATAATGTCCATGAACCATAATATATGGATCGACGATCATATACACATTAATCACTCATCATTTAAGTCTCTCCCTAACTAATAAAAGACAAATCAACCCTTTAATATTTTTAACAAAAACATTTAATACTTGACACCCCTACGTCCAGTAACACTTTCACCGGCACACAATTATACTGATTAATAATCTTTCCAACCCTACTGCCACTTTCCGTAAGACAGATCACCATGAAAATTCCATGGAGGATGAGTCTTGGCTTCTCCATACTCCTGCATATAGGGATAACAATCACAAAGAGTGTATCAAGGCAATTGTCGTTGCATCTCAATTCTGCCGACTGAGGCATACCAAAATGAGGATCTTCGTCCGTATTGAAATCACTCCTTGGAGGGCTAATCACAGATTTCCCAACAGATCACGAGATCACCATGGAAGCGTCACTCATAATTATCGGAATCAAGTTCGATTCACAATTGTCCCTCAATTCACACCGCCTCCGAAGGCTGCATAAGCCGGCCTGGGTAGATATGTATATCGAGATCGGCTTCCCGGTATGGTGGGCCTCCGACGAAAACTCGCCTTGGAAATCCAAATCAGCCAGGAAGGAGTTGAACAGCTGCGTCGATAACACCTACATCAAAAAAGATAAATGATTTAACTCTTCGTAATAAATGATTAACTTATGTTAAGCTTCCTATATTGTTTGTGTATTAACCATATGAGTAGTTATTTGATGAGATTCCTGTTCTATTGCTAAGATTGTTTGGAAAAATGCATGTTGTCAAAAGAAATGATTTTTTTTTGGGATTTTAGGAAAACAACTTGTTTAAAATAATTTATTTTAACAATAGATATATGCATTCAACATCAATATCTTTCGATTTTTGCAGTTCTGTTGTATAAATTTATTTACCATGCGTTTTCAGGAGCCAATACATTTGCAGTATGCCCAGAGTAAAGCTTAGTATATGTATGCCTCCATTGACCATTAGTAAAGCACACAGTGATCGATGAAATGCCCAAGGAAAAATCATAGGTTGTAGAGACAGTGATATTAGGGTCTGAGTCTCAAAATTAATGTTGTACTCAAACACGTCTCGGAAAGGTGTCAATTTCGTGGATCTAATCAATCACCTGGGGCATAACGGGATTATCCATTGTGTACTACATTGCTTGCTCTTGTTTTCTGCTGACTGCTGGGCATTTTGGAGAAGTAAGTTGTCTGAAAAGGCTTCATAGTTCCTGGTAGTTTTGTGTGGTCGGTCTAGTAAAGGTCGTAAGCGAGTGACAGACGAGCTTGTTAAAGAAGCAATGTCCTTTTCAAAGATATTAAGGCATTCTATGAGGGAAAGACAGTTGCAGCCATCATAATGTAGGTTTCGAAGGTAGTTATAAGACATATCTAATATATCACTGCTACTGAGTAATGTTTGTAGGCAACAAATTCTCAATACTATCCAAAAGAGTAGAAACTTGGGTTTGGTTGTACTTCAAAAAAAAAAAGAGAACATATCTTTGGTCTAATTAATGTTATTAAGCTGAGCTCGGGTTGTTTGTTTAGTGAAATAACAAAGGAATTATTCCAAGATTAGTGAACTTATTGGGGGAAGCCAAAGAGAAGAGCGACTTGGGCATTTAAAAGCTCGTTTTAGATGATTTGAAGTTGAATAAGGATGCATATTGGTAGTATCTTGATTTGTATCAATAAGGTCAATTCCTCATGCCGGCTCTGATTTGAGTTTTGAACAACTTGCCCAGTTTGCAACGAGGATGGATAATATATAGAGACGTGATTCCTTTCCCTAAAACACCGGGCTCGGCTGAGTTCTAATCATTTAAGACCCCGACAAAATTGACATGTGTTTTTCTCTGCTGGTTTTTCTATGTGTGATTTTGCAGGTTTGCAGGCGTTTGTCGTCGACTTTTCGCTGCATCTACACTAGGATCGTGTAGGATGCAAGAATAGGTGGTTGGTTGTTGAAACAGAAAACGCACAGACATATGTGATGAACAAACTTTTAAAGGTCTGTGCGATAGTTTGTACCAAGTAATACAGAGGCTGAACCAAATCACACGGGGACTATATGGAACAATGCAGGGATATACCGAGTCACACAGCTATGACGCAGGACTTAAACGTTTGCTGACTTGCAAGTTTTGAAAGACAAACTACATGTATTCTTGATAACTTCTTCATTCAATCCTAGAAGTTCACTCGCAATTGTCTGATTAATTAATTGGCGGTTTTTGGTGGAAATGGGAATGAATGGTGATGGATGAAATTACTTAGTTGATGTAGATGACTAAATTAAAGTTCATCCCAATCTTCTAAAGGGGCTCCATGTCAAAATTGCTATGACGACCTCTGTTGTGGAGGAGATACTCTTTTCAAATGGAGATCAAATCCAAATTTCTATCTGTAGGTGCTTAATTGGCTGCATTATATGGTAAAACACTAGCTGGTTACTAATGTCTTGACCGATGTCATGACATGTATGTGTGACTACATTGTAGTTGCTGCAGGACTAGCTAACACAGGATTTATTGAATGTCAAACTGGATGCTGTGACATTCATACCTGTCAACAGATACTAAGGAATAGAATAGCTAGTGTTTTGTTAGAACTTAGTATTTATTTCCAGTCTGGTTATCAAGGAAAGACCAGATCTGGCATGAGGCCTACTGACTGAATGTCAAACTGGATGTGATGACATTCATTGACAGCAGCTACTAAACATTAGACAGAGTGGTGTTCTGCTATACTTCAGCATGTAACTTAGTTTGTTATTCAAGAGAATAACAGAACTAACTGAAGGCCAAATGTGTAAATGTTAAGTTGGACACTTTGACATTTATTAATGTAAAATGTTACTGTAGTATGGTCTTTTTGATCATGTACAGGTCAGCAAAATTGTACAGTCTGTTTTCTGGAAAAACAGACTCAGCATATGGACCTTGATGTCAAGCTGAATGTCGTGACATTCATGCCTGACAGCATATGCTATATTGTAGGTTGTTCAGTTTTCTGTTTCAGCTTTTTCTCAGGCTATTCTTCAGGGATTCAACAACTGAGAGAAAATCCAGGAAATCAACAACCAAGCTACATTCAATGAACCTAACAAATAGCCTATTTGTTAGTAACCTAAATGTTGAATTTATGGGAACTCGCGTGACCTTAAATTCAGGAGAATACAGGTGCAAAAGCCCAGGGTACTGCAATATAAAAGGAAGGCGTTCCTTCATTCAGTTTCAGGGATTTTGAGGCGTGAAGATTTTGTGTGTCCATCATACTTCACTGCTGTATTTTTGTGAGTCTTGTATTAGACGTATCTTGTAAGCCAAGCCATTATCAAGTAGATGATAGTTGTGGCATAGGGTGTTCATTGAGTTGTAAGTGTTGTGTCGCTCAAAGCTTTTAAGCGTGAGTGTTGTGTATCTTGATTAAAGCTGTGAAGCACAATCAAGAGTTGTTTGAAGTGTGACTTCAACTTGTCTTTAATATTGTTTAAAGATAGTAATCACTGAGGTGATTGAGGGGGAGTGAGTAGGAACTCTGATCTTAGGTTAAGATTGAAATTGCATTGGGTAGGGATTAAGTGATAAGTTGTAAACGGGTGAGTTTAGCTTTGAATTGATACTACTAATAGTGGATTTCCTCCCTGGCTTAGTAGCCCCCAGATGTAGGTCATGTTGGACTGAACTGGGTAAACAATCACTTGTGTTATTTACTGCACTTACTGGTAAGTTCTGCATAATTCCTGTCTGTGCAGAATTGGATGTCATAACAACCCGTGTGACATCCAAAGTCTGATAACTAGAATTTCAATTGGCATCAGAGCAGACACCCTGCCTGTGAATTTCTTGGTGAGATCTAGGGAAGTTACTTTCTAGTACCATGGACAAGGATTTAGGACACTCAAACAGACCACCCATGTTGGATGGCTCTAATTATGATGACTGGAAGCCTCGTATGATAGCCTTCTTAAGGTCTCTAGACATCAAAGTCTGGAGAGCTGTCAACAAAGGATGGGAACATCCAATGAGGACAGGTGAAGATGGAGTCAGTGTGCAGATTCCTGAAGAAGAGTGGGACAAGGAGCAAGAGGCATTAGCTCTTGGAAATTCCAAGGCCTTGAATGCATTGTTCAAAGGAATCAGTAAGAACATCTTCAGGCTGGTACACCACTGTGAACTAGCTAAGGAAGTTTGGGATACCCTCAAGGTAACTCATGAAGGTGCTTCCAAGGTGAAGATGTCCAAACTTCAGATGCTGACCACCAAGTTTGAAAATCTGAGGATGAAAGAGGATGAGACTATTCATGACTTTCACATGAATATTCTTGAAATTGCAAACACCTCTGGTGGACTAGGTGAGAAAATGGCTGAAGAGAAACTTGTAAGAAAGATTCTCAGGTCCTTGCCTAAGAGATTTGCTATGAAGGTCACAACCATAGAGGAGGCGCAGGACATCTGCAACATGAAGGTGGATGAGCTCATTGGTTCCCTCCAAACCTTTGAAATGGGCTTGGGTGAGTATGCTGAGAAGAAGAACAACAGTATAGCTTTTGTATCTAATGCTGAAGAGGAGTCAGAAGCAGGATATACTGGAGGTGATGAAAGTATATCAGAAGCCTTAGCCATGCTTGGGAGACAGTTCAACAAGTTCGTGAAGAAGATTGATCAAAGAGGTAGACCCAATGTCAAGAACATCCCGTCTGACATTAAGAAAAGATCAACTTCTGATGAGAAGTTCAATCACGGCAAGGGAATCCAGTGTCATGGTTGTGAAGGGTATAGACACGTCAGAGCTGAATGCCCTACTTACCTCAAATTGCAAAATAAGGGGCTAGCTATCACATGGTCTGAAGGAGACTCTGAAAGTGAATCTGAAGGAGAATCTGCCAAACATGTCACTGCACTAACCAGTGTTTGTGCCTCTGATGATGACTCAAGTGCAGATGAACTGACCTTTGATGAACTTGCTGCAGCCTATAAGAAGTTGTGTTCCACCAGTGCAGAAGTGCGTGCACAAGGAGAAAAGCAAAAGAAACTCATCAAGGAACTGGAAGATAAGAGACAGAAGCAACTGTCTGTCATAGAGGGTCTAAATGGTGAGATAACCCTGCTGACCTCCAAGCTGAATCAGATGACTAAATCCATCAGAATGATGAATAAGGGAACTGACACCTTGGAAGAGATTCTAAAGGTGGGACAGCAGTCTGGAACCAAATCTGGCCTTGGATTTGGGAAAAGATCCTCAACTGAACACAAACGCCCAAAGGCTAAAGTTCAGAAGTTCAAGCGGAAGTCAAAGCCAATGTCTCAACATCGAGGAACTAGGATGAATGATCATCAGAAGAGGAAATACCAGGAGTGGAGGTGTCACCACTGTGGTAGGCTTGGTCATATAAAAGCCTTCTGCTACTGGATTCATGGTTTCCCTAACCAAGCCTCGCATGTCAGGCCTAAGCATAAAACACATAAGCGCTATGTTCCCATTAAGAAGCAACAATGGTATGCTAGGATAGCACACACTGCTCTAAGGGCTTCTACCAGAGAAGACTGGTACTTTGACAGTGGATGCTCAAGACATATGACTGGTATGGAAAATCTACTGGCAGATATTCAACCTCACACTACCAGCTATGTGACCTTTGGTGATGGTGCCAAAGGAAAAATAAAAGGTGTGGGCAAACTGGACTGTTCTGGAGTGCCAAAACTGAATAATGTGTTGTTAGTCAGAGGACTAACTGCAAACCTCATCAGCATAAGTCAGCTGTGTGATCAAGGGTTTCATGTTCAGTTTACTAAGGAGCTATGCATTGTGACAAATGGTGACAATCAGGAAGTTATGAGAGGAACCAGGTCCAAAGATAACTGCTACCTGTGGGAACCTGAAGTCTCTAACTTTTCCACAACATGCTCCTCAGCCAAGGAAGAACAGGATGTGAAGCTGTGGCATAGACGTCTTGGACATCTCCACTTACGGGGAATGAAGAAGATTATATCCAAGGAAGCAGTCAGAGGAATTCCAAAGCTTCTGATTGATGAAGGAAGAGTCTGTGGAGAATGCCAGGTGGGCAAGCAAACCAAGATGTCACATCCGAAGCTGGGACATCCCACAACCTCCAGAGTTCTGGAACTGTTGCACATGGACCTAATGGGACCTATGCAGGTTGAAAGTCTTGGTGGGAAGAAATATGCATACGTGGTGGTGGATGACCATTCCAGATACACGTGGATAAGCTTCATCAGAGAGAAGTCAGATACATTTGATGTCTTCAAAGACCTGTGCATAAGACTTCAAAGGGAAAAGGACAGTTGTGTGGTCCAGATTAGAAGTGATCATGGTACGGAGTTCAAGAATTCCAAGTTTGATGAGTTTTGCTCGTCTGAAGGAATAAGTCATGAGTCTCCTCCCCTATAACTCCTCAGCAGAATGGAATAGTTGAAAGAAAAAATAGAACTATTCAAGAATCTGCCAGAGCAATGATTCATGCAAAGAAGCTCCCCATGCACTTCTGGGCTGAAGCAATGAATACCGCATGCTATGTTCACAACAGAGTCACCTTGAGAAAAGGAACCTCCTCCACTCTATATGAAATATGGAAAGGCAGAAAACCCACTGTGAAGTACTTTCATATCTTTGGAAGTAAATGCTACATTCTCACAGATCGTGAACAGAGAAGGAAGCTAGATCCCAAAAGTGATGAAGGTATATTTCTGGGATACTCCACTAACAGCAGAGCCTACGGAGTGTTCAACTACAGGACCAATGTCCTGATGGAATCCATAAATGTCATTGTGGACGATAAAGAGGAAGGAACCGATGTCATGGAGGATGTTGAAACATTCCTTGACAGTTCAACTGACAGTCCAGTCAAGTCTGAAGAAGTACAGGAACCTCCTCCTGAATGTGAAGTAGATGCAACCACCAAAGTGCCATCTATCAGAATTCAGAAAGACCACCCTAAGGATCTTATCATAGGGGATCCCACCAGTGGTGTAACTACCAGGTCACGGGGAATAAACTCAAATTCCTGCTTTGTATCCAAGGTTGAACCAAAGAATGTGAAAGAAGCCCTGACTGATGAATACTGGATCACTGCCATGCAAGAGGAACTTGAGCATTTCAAAAGGAATGAAGTCTGGGAGCTAGTTCCAAGACCTGAAGGGACCAACATCATTGGTACCAAGTGGATCTACAAAAACAAATCTGATGAGAAAGGAGTAATTACTAGGAATAAAGCAAGACTAGTAGCTCAAGGATACACTCAAGTTGAAAGGGTAGATTTTGATGAGACATTTGCTCCTGTGGCTAGGCCTGAGTCCATCAGATTGCTGTTGGGGGTAGCATGCATCCTGAAGTTTAAGCTATTCCAAATGGATGTGAAGAGTGCATTCTTGAATGGCTACCTGAATGAAGAAGTCTATGTGGAACAACCTAAAGGGTTCTGTGATCCTAACCAACCTGAGCATGTATACAAGTTGAGGAAAGCCTTGTATGGGTTGAAACAAGCACCTAGAGCATGGTATGAAAGGTTAACCGAATTTCTGACCTCAAATGGATACAGAAAGGGTGGCATAGATAAAACCTTGTTTGTGAAGGATGAAGAAGGCAAAATCATGATAGCTCAAATCTATGTTGATGATATAGTCTTTGGTGGAATGTCAGAACAAATGGTTCAAAAATTTGTTCACCAGATGCAGTCTGAGTTTGAAATGAGTCTAGTGGGAGAACTGACCTATTTCCTTGGAATGCAAGTAAACCGAATGGAGGACTCTATGTTTCTCTCCCAAAGCAAGTATGCCAAGAAAATAGTTAAGAAGTTTGGTATGGATAATGCTAGGCACAAGAGGACTCCTGCTCTCACTCATCTGAAGTTGACCAAAGATGATGGAGGGCCTAGTGTTGATCAATGCCTGTATAGAAGCATGA
Organism: Lathyrus oleraceus; assembly: GCF_024323335.1. NCBI lineage: Eukaryota > Viridiplantae > Streptophyta > Magnoliopsida > Fabales > Fabaceae > Lathyrus > Lathyrus oleraceus. Next base: position 245,032,287 of record NC_066579.1, on the reverse strand, counting down.
TAGGTAGTCTGCTGTACCTAACTGCAAGTAGACCTGACATTTCTTATGCAGTTGGAGTGTGTGCCAGATATCAAGCAGAGCCTAAGGTGAGCCACTTGAATCAAGTCAAACGGATTCTCAAGTACATCAATGGGACCTGTGACTATGGGATGCTGTATTCACATGGGTCTGAGCCTGTCCTATCTGGGTACTGTGATGCTGACTGGGCTGGGAGTGCTGATGACAGAAAAAGCACATCAGGTGGATGCTTTTTCTTAGGAGACAACCTCATATCTTGGTTCAGCAAGAAGCAGAATTGTGTTTCTCTGTCCACTGCAGAGGCTGAATACATAGCTGCTGGAAGTAGTTGTTCCCAACTGGTTTGGATGAAACAGATGCTCACTTAGTACAATGTCACTCAAAATGTCATGACATTGTTCTGTGATAATCTCAATGCCATCAATATCTCCAAGAATCCCATCCAACACAGCAGGACCAAACATATTGACATTAGGCACCACTTCATCAGAGATCTGGTGGAAGACAAGGTGATCACTTTGGAACATGTAGCCACGGATCTTCAACTGGCTGACATATTTACAAAGGCTCTGGATGCTACTCAGTTTGAAAACTTAAGGAGCAAACTGGGAATATGTCTCTCTGAGACCTTATAGCAACCACTGATGGTTGGGATAAATTGTTTAATATCTCTGCCTATTAAACAATTTGTACTAGGCTATGATTGGTCAACAGATCATAGTTATGCTACTTGCAACAAGGGTGGATACAAGAGGGTAAGGAGACACCCTACTGTGAGAAGGCCAATGTACCTGCAGGAGTTCAAGGATGCTGTTCATGCAGGAGTGGTTCTGGATGTCAGAAACAGAATCATGGCATCTGATATGGTGGTACCTACTGTAAAGCAAAAGTGGGTGATTACTTGATCAAAGCTGTGAAGCAAGATCAAGTGGATGGTAACTTGGTTGAAACTGTGAAGTCAAACCAAGTCTGTAACTCTGTCATTATTCTCTGGTTATGTTGTTGGCTTTGGCAACATTTTTGACAAAAAGGGGGAGTAACCCCTGACAAACAGAGTGGGTCTCTATAACAGACCCTCATGACGACAGATTCCTCCCCTGCAGCTATTGTGTGTTGAAGTTTAGATTTAACTTCTGTATGTGTGTGCTGCTGTGTGAAGTTTTTATTTAACTTCCATATGTGTGAGTTTGCTGCCACTCTGAGTGTATTAGCTAGTATTAATTTCTGCTAGGTGTGTGATTCCGCTGCCATGAACTCTGTTATGGGGATCAAAGTGTTTTAGCCAAAAATTTGCCAAAGGGGGAGTTTGTAGGTGCTTAATTGGCTGCATTATATGGTAAAACACTAGCTGGTTACTAATGTCTTGACCGATGTCATGACATGTATGTGTGACTACATTGTAGTTGCTGCAGGACTAGCTAACACAGGATTTATTGAATGTCAAACTGGATGCTGTGACATTCATACCTGTCAACAGATACTAAGGAATAGAACAGCTAGTGTTCTGCTAGAACTTAGTATTTATTTCCAGTCTGGTTATCAAGGAAAGACCAGATCTGGCATGAGGCCTACTGACTGAATGTCAAACTGGATGTGATGACATTCATTGACAGCAGCTACTGAACATTAGACAGAGTGGTGTTCTGCTATACTTCAGCATGTAACTTAGTTTGTTATTCAAGAGAATAACAGAACTAACTGAAGGCCAAATGTGTAAATGTTAAGTTGGACACTTTGACATTTATTAATGTAAGCTGTTACTGTAGTATGGTCTTTTTGATCATGTACAGGTCAGCAAAATTGTACAGTCTGTTTTCTGGAAAAACAGACTCAGCATATGGACCTTGATGTCAAGCTGAATGTCGTGACATTCATGCCTGACAGCATATGCTATATTGTAGGTTGTTCAGTTTTCTGTTTCAGCTTTTTCTCAGGCTATTCTTCAGGGATTCAACAACTGAGAGAAAATCCAGGAAATCGACAACCAAGCTACATTCAATGAACCTAACAAATAGCCTATTTGTTAGTAACCTAAATGTTGAATTTATGGGAACTCGCGTGACCTTAAATTCAGGAGAATACAAGTGCAAAAGCCCAGGGTACTGCAATATAAAAGGAAGGCGTTCCTTCATTCAGTTTCAGGGATTTTGAGGCGTGAAGATTTTGTGTGTCCATCATACTTCACTGCTGTATTTTTGTGAGTCTTGTATTAGACGTATCTTGTAAGCTAAGCCATTATCAAGTAGATGATAGTTGTGGCATAGGGTGTTCATTGAGTTGTAAGTGTTGTGTCGCTCAAAGCTTTTAAGCGTGAGTGCTGTGTATCTTGATTAAAGCTGTGAAGCACAATCAAGAGTTGTTTGAAGTGTGACTTCAACTTGTCTTTAATATTGTTTATGTAACACCCCGATAATAATATGATAATTATTTAAATTAAGTTAATAATATATTTATTAATTTAATTAGATAATTGGATTATTATTATTATAATTATGTTGGAATTATTGAATTATTATTATTATTGGAATAATAATATAATTTGGAAAATATATATATGTTGGAAATAAGGAAAAGAGCCCATTTGGAGTAAAAAGGTTTTTACGTGAAAAAGCAGAGAAGCGATCGTGAAAGAGGAAAAGGGCAAGAGGCAGAGCAAGAGGAAGAAGGTTGGAGAAGAAAAGAGCTTGGAGCTTGAGATTCGCCGGATTAATCAGGTAAGGGGGGTTTATCGTCGATTAATGGGTATTATGGGATAATATGTGATGGGTAGTGATAAGCCGTTAATTTGACCCTAATTGGGATTGTTGATGCTGAAGAATTATGTTGGATAAATTGTATTTAGACTGTAATTGGATCTGTGTTTGGGTTAGTTGTGAAATTCCGAACGTATAGCTTCTTACGGGATCGGAATCGGAGGTCCGGAAGTCCTCCAACGGCGGAAAATGCGGAGAATTCTGCATTCTGCCTTGTGTTAGCGGAGGAACTGCTGTTTTGTCTGCGTTAACCGGTTAACCCAGGGTGTTAACCGGTTAACACTGTTATAATTTGTGAAAATGTGCTGTTTTGCCTGCGTTAACCGGTTAACCCAGGGCGTTAACCGGTTAACACTGTTGCGTTTTGCCAGAAAATGTGTTTTTGCCTGCATTAACCGGTTAACCCAGGGCGTTAACCGGTTAACACTGTTACAGAGTGGAAAAATTGGCTTTTTAATGTTGTGTACATAATTGAGAGTCGGCCTATGTTGGCGTATGATGTAATAGGGATTATTTCCCGCTGTTTTGAGCAGTATAGGTATTAGTAGAGCGTGCTAATACTGTGTTTAATTGATTTACATGATAATGATGTGTTGATACATGTGTTGATGATGTATGACGGTATGCATGTGTGGAGGGATCGGTGAGCTTGAACTATATGTTCAAGAATAGTCGGTACCGCATGTGTGGAGTCTCATTGCATAATGTATGTATGGCGTATAATATGAATGGATGTATTCCAATATTATACGTGTGTTTGTGTTGTTGTAGAGTATGATTTGAGGTTATACTTGTGTGTTATGGAATGTTGAGTATGATGTGAGCTGATGTGCTGTTACTGATTGTATGTTGTGATTAGGGTGATTAATGTGTTAAATTACTTAACATTGCATGATATTTTATAATGCTTATTATATTGATTGAGGAACTCACCCTTACAACTATTTTTCAGGTAACGAGAAATGAGTTGAGTAGAAGCGAATGCTTGGAGTCTAGTGTAGTCTCCTTAGTGGGTCGTGCTCTGATAGATGTAACATCGGGATGGGATATTTACCTTGTTGAATATTTTACATGTGAATGTTACATGTTTTACATGATTGAGGAGATCTCTATCCGTTGCGTTTTATGCAAATGTTATGTTTTGAATTAATAAAAGAGCATGACCGTTATATTGTTGAATGGTGTGAATAATTGTGTGACACCCTTGAATGGCATAATTACTCTGAATTGTTATATGTTTATTATTTTTAATTAAATATTTGGGGTATTTTAGAAGGGTGTTACATTAGTGGTATCAGAGCATAGTCGGTCGAGTCGAGTCGTAATTATTCTGTTTCCCTGTACGGGATAGGTGTTGTGTAACCCTATCAGTACTTATTGTTTTAGCTTGTTGGGTTTTCAGAATAGAGATGGCTGGAAGAGGTAGAGATGATGTTGCGATTGCTGAGGCTCTGGGTATGCTAGCTGGAGTACTTGGAGGAAATCCGAATGTTGTGGGAATGGGAGCTGCTCGTCAACTGAGTGAGTTCCAGAAGAACAATCCTCCAATGTTCAAGGGAGCATACGATCCAGATGGTGCTCAGAAGTGGTTGAAGGAGATAGAGAGAATCTTCCGAGTGACTGAGTGTGCCGATAACCAGAAGGTCAGGTTCGGTACGCATATGCTGTCAGAAGAAGCTGATGATTGGTGGGTTGCTACCCGCACTGAGTTGGAATCTGCTGGGAATACTGAGATCACTTGGGCTGTGTTCAGAGAGAGATTTCTGAGGAAGTACTTTCCAGAGGATGTCAGAGGAAAGAAAGAGATAGAGTTTTTGGAATTGAAGCAGGGTAACAGGTCTGTTACTGAGTATGCTACTAAGTTCACAGAGCTGTCTAAGTATTACACTCCCTATAATGAGGCTGCTGGAAATTTTCAAAATGTGTGAAGTTTGAGAACGGGTTGCGTCCCGAGATCAAACAGGCTATTGGATATCAGCGGATCAGAGTGTTTTCTGACTTGGTTGACTGTTGCAGGATTTTTGAACAGGATTCCAAAGCCAGAGCGGAGAGCTATCAGCAGAGGGTTGATAGAAAAGGCAAGAATCAGAATGACCGTGGAAAACCGTATACAGCTGGCAAAGGTTTTCAGAAGCAGAGTGGGATGAAGAGGCCTAGTGGGGGAGACTCTAGTGCCCCTGCTAAGTGTTATAGATGTGGTCGGGCTGGACATCGGGTCCATGAGTGTACCAGTGCTGAGATGAAATGTTTCAAGTGTGGCAAAGGTGGTCATTTGGCTGCAGAGTGCCGGTTGAAGACTGTAACTTGTTTCAACTGTGGAGAGTTGGGTCATATCAGTCCACAGTGTCCTAAGCCGAAGAGAGAGAATCAGTCAGGAGGCAAGGTCTTTGCTTTATCGGGTTCTGAGACTTCTGCAGATGATCGTTTGATCCGAGGTACGTGTTATATTAATGGCTTTCCTCTTGTAGCTATTATTGACACCGGTGCTACTCATTCCTTTATATCTTTGGATTGTGCTGTGAAACTTAAGTTAGAGATATCTGAGATGCTTGGAAGTATGGTGATTGATACTCCTGCGAAGGGTTCAGTGACTACTACTTCAGTTTGTTTGAATTGTCCTTTGAGTATTTTTGGTAGAGACTTTGGGATAGACCTTGTGTGTCTTCCACTAGTGCAGATTGATGTTATCTTGGGAATGAACTGGTTGGTGTTTAACCGAGTTTCTATCAACTGTTTTGATAAGACTGTGATATTTCCTGAGATTGAAGAAGGAAAGAGTTTGTTTCTATCAGCCAGGCAGGTGAATGAGGAAGTAGCAGATGGGGCGGAGTTATTTATGCTGTTAGCGACTCTGGAGGCTAAAGATAAACTGGTGATTTGCGATCTAGCGGTGGTGTGTGATTTTCCTGATGTGTTTCCTGAAGAAGTGAATGAATTGCCGCCAGAGCGTGAAGTTGAGTTCTCGATTAATTTGGTACCTGGTACTAGACCGATATCGATGGCTCCGTACCGTATGTCTGCTGTTGAGTTAGCTGAATTGAAGAGTCAGTTGGAAGATCTGTTGGATAAGAAATTTATTCGTCCGAGTGTGTCACCGTGGGGTGCACCAGTGTTGTTGGTTAAGAAGAAAGAAGGTACTATGAGGTTGTGTGTGGACTACAGGCAATTGAATAAAGTGACGATCAAGAATCGGTATCCTTTACCGAGGATTGACGATTTGATGGATCAGTTGGTTGGTGCGAGTGTGTTCAGCAAGATAGATTTGAGATCTGGGTATCATCAGATACGTGTGAAAACTGAGGATATTCAGAAGACCACTTTCAGAACAAGGTATGGACATTATGAGTATTCTGTAATGCCTTTTGGTGTGACTAATGCGCCTGGAGTATTCATGGAGTATATGAATAGGATTTTCCATCCGTACCTAGATAAGTTTGTTGTGGTGTTTATTGATGACATTTTGGTGTATTCGAAATCTGAAGAAGAGCATGCTGAGCATTTGAGAGTGGTTTTAGAAGTTCTACGAGAAAAGAAGTTATTTGCTAAACTATCCAAGTGTGAATTTTGGTTAGAAGAGGTTAGTTTTCTTGGTCATGTGATTTCAAAAGGTGGTGTTGCTGTTGATCCTTCTAAGATAGAAGCGGTGTCTAAGTGGGAAGCTCCGAAGTCTGTTGCTGAGATTCGAAGTTTTCTTGGTTTGGCGGGTTATTATAGGAAGTTCATTGAGGGATTTTCTAAGTTGGCGTTACCGTTGACGATGTTGACTAGAAAGGGGCAAGCGTTTGTTTGGGACTCAAAATGTGAAGGAGGTTTCCAAGAGTTAAAGAGAAGGTTGACTACTGCTCCTATTCTGATATTACCGAGTCCGTCGGAACCATTTGAGGTTTACTGTGATGCTTCATTGTTGGGTTTGGGTGGTGTGTTGATGCAGAATAAGCAGGTTATAGCTTATGCTTCGAGACAACTGAGGGTTCATGAGAGGAACTATCCGACACATGATTTAGAGTTGGCAGCTGTGGTATTTGTTCTGAAGTTATGGAGGCATTACTTGTACGGGTCGAGATTTGAGGTTTTCAGTGACCATAAAAGTTTAAAGTATTTGTTTGATCAGAAAGAGCTGAATATGAGACAGAGGAGATGGTTAGAATTTCTGAAGGATTATGATTTTGGTTTGAATTACCATCCGGGTAAAGCAAATGTAGTGGCTGATGCATTGAGTCGGAAATCATTGCATATGTCTATGTTAATGGTTAAGGAATTGGATCTGATTGAGCAGTTTAGAGACTTGAGTTTGGTGTGTGAGAGTACTCACAATAGTGTTAAATTGGGAATGTTGAAGTTAACAAGTGGTATTATGGATGAGATCAGAGAGGGTCAGAAATCCGATGTGTTTTTGGTTGATAAGTTGACTTTAGTGAATCAAGGCCAAGGTGGTGAATTCAGAGTTGATGAGAATGGTGTTTTGAAATTTGGTAATCGGGTGTGTATTCCGGATGTTACCGAACTTAAGAGGAGTATTCTGGAGGAAGGACATCGTAGCGGCCTGAGTATTCATCCTGGAGCTACGAAGATGTATCATGATTTGAAAAAGTTATTTTGGTGGCCGGGAATGAAGAAAGAAATTGCGAGTTTTGTTTATTCCTGTTTGACTTGTCAGAAGTCAAAGATTGAGCATCAGAAGCCGTCTGGGCTAATGCAACCATTGGCTATTCCAGAGTGGAAGTGGGATAGTATCAGTATGGATTTTGTTTCTGGTTTGCCGAGGACAAATAAGAATTTTGAAGCCATTTGGGTGATTGTGGATAGATTGACGAAGTCGGCTCATTTCATTCCGATCAGAATGGATTATCCGTTAGAGAGATTAGCTGAGTTGTATATTGAGAAGGTTGTAAGTTTGCATGGTATTCCGTCGAGTATTGTTTCGGACAGAGATCCTAGATTTACATCGAAGTTCTGGGAAGGTTTGCAGAGGGCTTTGGGAACTAAGCTGAGATTGAGTTCTGCATATCATCCGCAGACTGATGGTCAGACTGAGAGGACGATTCAGTCATTAGAGGATCTTTTGAGAGCTTGTGTTTTGGAAAAGGGAGGTGCTTGGGATTGTTATTTACCTTTGATTGAGTTTACCTACAACAATAGTTTTCATTCGAGCATTGGTATGGCACCGTTCGAAGCTTTGTATGGTAGGAGATGTCGGACACCTTTGTGTTGGTATGAGTCCGGTGAGAGTGCTGTGGTTGGACCGGAGATTGTTCAACAAACCACGGAAAAGATTAAGATGATTCAGGAGAAGATGAGAATTGCTCAGAGTCGTCAGAAGAGTTATCATGATAAGAGGAGGAAGTCACTCGAGTTCCAAGAGGGAGATCATGTGTTTCTTCGTGTTACTCCGATAACTGGTGTTGGTCGAGCTTTGAAGTCGAAGAAGTTGACACCTCGATTTATTGGTCCTTATCAGATTTTAGAGAGGATAGGGGAGGTAGCCTATCGTGTCGCTTTACCGCCGTCGCTTGCGAATTTGCATGAAGTTTTTCATGTGTCTCAGTTGAGGAGGTACATTCATGATCCGTCGCATGTCGTCCAAGTAGATGATGTACAGGTGAGAGATAACCTGACTGTTGAAACATCACCTATGAGGATCGAGGATCGGGAGTTGAAGCAGTTGCGGGGTAAAGAGATTGCCTTGGTGAAGGTAGCTTGGGGAGGACCAGCAGGTGGCAATGTGACTTGGGAACTTGAGAGTCAGATGAAGGAGTCTTATCCGGAGTTATTCGCTTGAGGTATGTTTTCGAGGACGAAAACTCTTTTAGTGGGGGAGAGTTGTAACACCCCGATAATAATATGATAATTATTTAAATTAAGTTAATAATATATTTATTAATTTAATTAGATAATTGGATTATTATTATTATAATTATGTTGGAATTATTGAATTATTATTATTATTTGAATAATAATATAATTTGGAAAATATATATATGTTGGAAATAAGGAAAAGAGCCCATTTGGAGTAAAAAGGTTTTTACGTGAAAAAGCAGAGAAGCGATCGTGAAAGAGGAAAAGGGCAAGAGGCAGAGCAAGAGGAAGAAGGTTGGAGAAGAGAAGAGCTTGGAGCTTGAGATTCGCCGGATTAATCAGGTAAGGGGGGTTTATCGTCGATTAATGGGTATTATGGGATAATATGTGATGGGTAGTGATAAGCCGTTAATTTGACCCTAATTGGGATTGTTGATGCTGAAGAATTATGTTGGATAAATTGTATTTAGACTGTAATTGGATCTGTGTTTGGGTTAGTTGTGAAATTCCGAACGTATAGCTTCTTACGGGATCGGAATCGGAGGTCCGGAAGTCCTCCAACGGCGGAAAATGCGGAGAATTCTGCATTCTGCCTTGTGTTAGCGCAGGAACTGCTGTTTTGTCTGCGTTAACCGGTTAACCCAGGGTGTTAACCGGTTAACACTGTTATAATTTGTGAAAATGTGCTGTTTTGCCTGCGTTAACCGGTTAACCCAGGGCGTTAACCGGTTAACACTGTTGCGTTTTGCCAGAAAATGTGTTTTTGCCTGCGTTAACCGGTTAACCCAGGGCTTTAACCGGTTAACACTGTTACAGAGTGGAAAAATTGACTTTTTAATGTTGTGTACATAATTGAGAGTCGGCCTATGTTGGCGTATGATGTAATAGGGATTATTTCCCGCTGTTTTGAGCAGTATAGGTATTAGTAGAGCGTGCTAATACTGTGTTTAATTGATTTACATGATAATGATGTGTTGATACATGTGTTGATGATGTATGACGGTATGCATAATAATGTGAATGTATGTATTATGCATGTATGTGTGAATGGACTGTTGTATGGCTTAGAGTGTGAGCATATGTCCGTTGTGAATTGTTGTTGATGCTGCATTGCTAGATGATTAGCGTGCATAGCATAGCCTGTGGGGCTGTAGCTAATTCCCATGGTGAGGAATTAGTGAGTGAATCATTGTGGATTTGTTGTTGATGTTTGCATGCTAGATGATTAGTGTGCATAGTCTAGCCTTCGGGGCTGTAGCTAATTCCCATGGTGAGGAATTAGTGAGTGAGTCACTAGGTCTCAAATGAGTGGGGCTAGTGAGCTTAGTAGCCGTATCTGGAGGGATCGGTGAGCTTGAACTATATGTTCAAGAATAGTCGGTACCGCATGTGTGGAGTCTCATTGCATAATGTATGTATGGCGTATAATATGAATGGATGTATTCCAATATTATACGTGTGTTTGTGTTGTTGTAGAGTATGATTTGAGGTTATACTTGTGTGTTATGGAATGTTGAGTATGATGTGAGCTGATGTGCTGTTACTGATTGTATGTTGTGATTAGGGTGATTAATGTGTTAAATTACTTAACATTGCATGATATTTTATATTGCTTATTATATTGATTGAGGAACTCACCCTTACAACTATTTTTCAGGTAACGAGAAATGAGTTGAGTAGAAGCGAATGCTTGGAGTCTAGTGTAGTCTCCTTAGTGGGTCGTGCTCTGATAGATGTAACATCGGGATGGGATATTTACCTTGTTGAATATTTTACATGTGAATGTTACATGTTTTAAATGATTGAGGAGATCTCTATCCGTTGCATTTTATGCAAATGTTTATGTTTTGAATTAATAAAAGAGCATGACCGTTATATTGTTGAATGGTGTGAATAATTGTGTGACACCCTTGAATGGCATAATTACTCTGAATTGTTATATGTTTATTATTTTTAATTAAATATTTGGGGTATTTTAGAAGGGTGTTACAGTTTAAAGATAGTAATCACTGAGGTGATTGAGGGGGAGTGAGTAGGAACTCTGATCTTAGGTTAAGATTGAAATTGCATTGGGTAGGGATTAAGTGATAAGTTGTAAACGAGTGAGTTTAGCTTTGAATTGATACTACTAATAGTGGATTTCCTCCCTGGCTTGGTAGCCCCCAGATGTAGGTCATGTTGGACTGAACTGGGTAAACAATCACTTGTGTTATTTACTGCACTTACTGGTAAGTTCTGCATAATTCCTGTATGTGCAGAATTGGATGTCATAACAACCCGTGTGACATCCAAAGTCTGATAACTAGAATTTCACTATCCGACAGAACTGTGGATGGCGGTAGCTTATATGCAGATAAGTTTTTTAGTTTCGTTCTATTCGGTTCTAACATTTGTTATTACTTTTAAAACGTAATACCGGAAATAGGTTCTGAAATTAATCTCATTGGATCAACTTTGACCTAAACATAGTTTACTCAATTTCATATTAAATGGAAGAGTTGTTTAATGCCATGTGATACTGCAGGAATAGGATATTCATCTTCGAAGGATATTGAGTCTGTGGATACAAGCATGTAAAACTGCTGGCCAAGTTCACGGGAGAATGCAATAGATGCCAAATTCACGAAGGCACTGCAATTGCAACTGATATGCAAATAATAATCAAGGTTGTATGTCTTGTAATTATTTTAGCAGGATGTGTTATGGTATCAATAACTGATAGCTTTGCACCAAAAGAGGGAGATTACACAAGCAGTTGGGAAATGCCATAAACTAATGCAAAATTTACCATCAGAGCCACAAAGGGAAGGTAAAAGGGAATGTCTTCATCAGTGGAGCCTTAACCATGATTCACGAGCAGTTCTATCATGGGAAAGTGTAGTTGAACAGACGACTAATGAGGCATAGAACAGTGACAGTGCCAACTTTTGCAGACCGCTCGGATCGTGTATCGTCGACTTTTTGGAAATGTCTATTCGCAACAATACAGTTGGCTATATTTGCTGTGATCCAAGAACAATGATATTATTTTTGTTTATTGTTAAAGTCGTTAGACACTTTGCTACAAGCATCTGTCTTATTTATACTATGTTGGTATGATTAAGTTTCCTTGTATATTATTCACAGGGATCCCATACCAATTCGCAATGCAATTCGTTTAAAAGCAAGTTTCTTTCATCACCTATATAATGGTTGATCAAAAACATGTTTTAGTTTCTAACAGATGCTTGCTATTCAATTGCGACAAGTTTCACAATGAAAAGTAGGCTTCCAGGAAACACACATTGAAAAGTTTGTTGGTGTTGTCAATTGTTGATTCCGTAAAATAGTTGTTTGCTCAAGTTCAAACGCTGCTACATTACAACGTGGATCTGGAAAAAAATTTGTTGGAACTAAGATGGAATTGACATTGGCCAAGAGCCAAGGGTACCTCACAAGGCAAAGGCAGCAAACTGCCTCTTCTGACCATAGGTTTCTTGCTGTTATTGGAGTGTATATTGGATTTGGAAGCCATTTGAAAAGAAATGTATTCAGAGAGTCTTGGATGCCTAGAGACATCTAAGCTCACAATACTACTATCTCGGTCATTCATCTTCTTGGCTCAAAATGTGTGAGTTGAATAGTTTAACACTTTCAAGCCTAAGATTTTGCAGTAGCAAGCAGCAAGAAACTAAAGTTTGGAAAGATACCTGTGAAATAGGTCATACCATATCATCAAAGTACAAGCAAACATAACAAAGCTTAAAGCACAAATCTATCAAATAATATCTCCGCCAAGACCGAGATATATCACAAACACGAATTTACACTTTATTTAGTTATTTATATTATTTAAGGGAGTTAATTTCTCCGCCGTTTGTAACTAATGACTTATTTAGAACTTCTATAAGGTGTCACTCCTTTTTCCTGCAAGGACAAGAGACACCTCCTCTTTTCTAAGGCTTTTAAAACCATGTAGGGTAGTTGTCGAAACAAATACCGGGGACAGAGATTCACCCTCAAATAAAAGTGGGGACCGAGAACGACGAAACCTCCCTAAGGGGAAAATTCGTCATGTAAATATAAATCTCTGGCCTAACTAAAGTCTAAGCAACTTGAAGCCTCTGGCATAATCGGCTGCAGTCGGGTAAAGTTTAATAAAACCTCTGGCCTAACTGAAGTCCAAACAATCTGAAGCTTCTGGCACCAGATAACGTTTAATAAAACCTCTGGCCTAACTGAAGTCCAAGAAACTTGAAGCCTCTGGCATAATCGGTTGCGGCTTGGTAACGTTTAATAAAACCTTGGGCCTAACTGAAGTCCAAAAAACTTGAAGCCTCTAGCATAATCGGCTGTAGCCGGGTATCGTTTGATAAAACCTTTGGCCTAACTAAAGTCCAAGAAACTTGAAACCTCTGGCATAATCAGCCGCGGACGGGTAAAGTTTAATAAAATCTTTGGCCTAACTGAAGTCCAAGAAACTTGAAGTCTTTGGTATAATCGACTGCGATCGGGTAACATTTAATAAATTCTATGGCCTAACTGAAGTTCAAGCAACTTGAAGCCTCTGGCATAATCAGCTACGACTAGGTAACATTTAATAAGATCTCTGACCTCCAAGCAACTTGAAGCCTCTAGCATAATCGGTTGGGGTCGGGTCAAGTTAATATACCTCTAGCCTTATTGAAGCCTCTAGCTAACGACTAGGTAACATTTAACAAAGTATTTAGGGAATAAATTGGATATACTAACAAATGTTCAAGTGTGTAGGACCATAGACTAAATATTCTAAGATAAAGTTAGTTCTGATACTAAAATGAACATTTGAAGAGAAGCTAAAAGATCCAGAACCCGAATGATCATAACCATATTCTGAGGTCTCAGACTCTAATGGAGGTCAACATCCGAAGAAATTCAACCTCTCAATACTCAGACTCTGAAGGATTAGAACCTGAAGACTCAGACTCTGAATATCCAGTCATCGCAAGGATTAGAACGCGTTGTTACCACGAGAAATCTCTAAGGCATGTTGAAGGCGTAATTAATGAAAGGGTCTTGTGAATTTAGGGTTTATACCCCATCAAAGGGTTGAGATGTGCCTGAGATAAGCAAGAGTTGAGAAAAACGTAAGTTATCAAGGGATGAAGTCGACAGAGGAAGCACGTTTGGTCGAAAGGCCATTCCGTTGACTGAAATGAAGCTTGGGACTTAAGGAATTTTGGATCATGCCAAACACATAGAAGACAGCGTCGCCCTAAATACCTGGGTGGGAGAAATTTGAAATTGGAAAATGACTAGCAGTTACAAGAAGAATAAAGCGCCAGAATATGGAGCAGTTTGTAGAATGTGGATAGAGTAGTTTGCAGATCGTGTGGCACGACGTCTGCTAGTTTCTAGGAGTTTTGGCCTGTAGGCAGTTTCTTTAGTTTAGTATAAATAGGATATCCCACGAGGGGCTAGGGGTGTTCACCTTGTACTAAAAAATCACTTGTAAGAAACTTCTCATTCCCAGCGCGAGGAAGCAAGAGTTTTTAAGAGTGCTATGTACGTGAATCACCATATTTATTTCAATGCAACTTCCTTACTTTTTAATTGTTCCCGCTGAACATTTTATTTTAATTTCATTTATTTTTGAGTTATCACTTTGCATTGTCGTCTACGCTGTCGACACTGATTCTATTACGATAATAGAGTTCACCAAAAGCGTGTTCGTCGTGTACGTCTTTTGAATGCTGTAGTGCTGTCGGTCACGAGTCACCCATAGGCTATAGCGTCGTTTAAACCTTTCGTGTGGAAAAAACTTGCGCTTGTTCAATACTTTGTCAGGAGCCGTTCCTCACAAAGTTGTTCCGTCGAATTGAATAAGTCACACTTGTACTAGCACATGTCCTAGGATCAACTGGTCGATCCTGTAAGTAACCCTTAAGTTTCAAGCCCTAGGGAGGACCAGCGGTTGTTTACCAATTTCCACAGTAAACAAAATGGCACGCCCAGTGGGACAGTGCTAGTGCAGTTGCGAAATTGCATGAAACTTAGAAGTGGCAAATGATATAGTAAGCCACGGGAAACTTTGAAAATGTCAAATCCCAATACAGATGAAGTGCCACAAGGGACTTTATCCACTACAGAAATAGTAATTTCACAGGTTGCCACTTTGCCGCCGATGACAAGTGCAACCCCAATGATGTCGACTACGGGTGCGGTTGGAACATCAATTCCTCTACCTCCACTGGGGGGTTCAGGATCGACGATAACGGCGTTCAGACCTTATGTGCCTCGCTTTGGCACCACAAATCCTCTTTATGGAATTCTGTATTCTGTATTCCTCTTTATGGAATAATACTCAAAACATAATCATGTCGTTGTCGAACACTTCAATAGCGGTGTTGAGGCAACAAATGGATGATAGTAACCATGAGTTGGTTAACATGTTAACCAATCAAATGGCTACAGTTTTCAATCCAGTGATACAGGAATCTGCTGACAGGAATAGACAGGTGGCGAATCAATTGACGCGCTTGTGTAATTTTCTAGGGGCACCGGCTCGACAGATGGCACAAGTGGCTAGGCAAACTGTTCCTGTCCAGATGGAGATAGGGGCAGCAGAAGATGAGACAGTCCACGAGGTACAAATCCTTAGACCCAACAAAATCAAGGCGTTGAATCAGGAGTCGCAGGACGTAACCAGATGGTATTGGTTAACCGACACCAAGATGCTGATCAAATTGTCGATCAACATCGACAAGAAGACTTAGCAGTAGAAAATAATTTGACAACTATTGTCGAAAGGATTATGGCTAGAAATGGTATGGGTGCCACATTGCAAAGGCCACTGTACGCCTCCCCGTTGGCTGAATTTATTCTCCAAGCCGAGGCACCTAGGGGAACGAAAGTGCCCAAGTACACTAAGTTTGGGGGAGAATCTGGTGAATCGACAATAGAGCATGTTGCCAAATATCTAATAGAGTCAGGAGGTTTAGCTCATAATGAGTGTTTGAGAGTAAAAAACTTTCCCTCCTCTCTGACTAAGGCTGCCTTCACATGGTTCAATTCTTTGGCCCCATGTTCAATCGATTCATGGTCCAAATTAGAAAAGAAGTTCCATGAATAGTTTTACGAAGGACACTCCGAAATTAGTTTGGCAGAATTGTCTAGTGTCAAGAGAAGGTTTGCTGAGAGCATCGACGATTATCTGAATCGATTTAGATCATTAAAGGCCAGGTGATTTACACAAGTGCCAGAACATGAAATTATTCAGATGGCTGCAAGGGGGTTAGATTATTCCATTAGGAAGAAGATAGACCCAACTTTTGTGAAGAGTATGTCACAATTGGCTGATAGAGTCCGACATCTCGAACGACTAAGGTTAGAAAAAGTTAGGCACAATAAGGCTAAGAAAGAAAAAGTAGCATTTGTCGACTACGACACGACATATCCAATATATGAGGCTGATTATGCCTCATCGACCGAATTAGAAGTTGACGTGGCTGAGTTAAAGCCAGGATCTGCCTATGAGTGTCGATCATTACTTCTTGCGCAAGGAAAGAATCCTGTCGAAAACAATCCAAAATTCCCTTCGAAAACTTATACTTTTGATGTGACAAAGTGTGAGGAAATTTTTGATCTGTTAGTCAAAGATGGTCAAATGGTGGTGCCACCTGGTACTAAAATACCACCATTAGAACAAAGACAAAAAAGAGGATTTTGTAAGTATCATAACTATCTTGGTCATAATACTCTAATTGTTACCTTTTCAGGGATCTGGTTGAGAAAGCGATTCAAGAAGGCAGGCTGAAATTTGCTGGCCGCAGAATGAAGATCGACGCTGACCCTCTCCACCAGGAGGAAGCTCTATTCGTGGAGTCAGTCGAGTTTAACATGGTCGAGATCACCGAATACGATGAGGCCGACATACTGGAGCAAACTGGTGAAAGCCCGGATATCGACATAGCTGAAGTTTACCCAAGGGCTGATGAAGACTTGGTAGATTTCCTGTATCGCTGCAAGAATAAGGGTTCACAAGTTTGCCTATGCCCTAGATGTGGTGATGCCACCGACAAAATAGCAGCGGAAAATTTCCAGAAGCTACAGTTGGGCAAAAGCAAAAGAAACGGGCCAAACAGAGAGCGCCAGAATGAAAGAGGCTCGAAAGAGGCAGTGGAAAATGCTCAGGCGAGGCCTAGGAGCTTCGTACCATTGGCAAGTGTCCCTAGAGGCACTTGGGTCAAGCCTTAGGAAAAACAAGAAACCCCACAAGGGGCTGCTGCTGCTAAAGGAGGTCTAGCAATTAATTACAGGTGTGAGTTCAAGTCTGAAAAAAGGACTCATGTCTTTGAAAATTATTTGGGGAAGAATCCCATGTCGAGGACTCAATGGAGACGCTTTCAGAGGCTTAAGCAGGCCGAGAGAGAGGCTACTAGAGGAATAGCTGGAAAAGGCATGGCCAGTGGGGCGGATGCTGGAAAGACGGTTGTTGTGAAGGTCGACACAACAACAAAAGAACGGATCAGAGAGTATGTCCGTCGACCAACTGAGAAATGTTCTGATGAAGTTACTAATGACTTCAATTCAGAATCTGAAGCAAGTTTGGACATCTTGGTCAATGTGGTGTCAATTCTACCACAAGAATATAATTGTGTGACTGAAGAGGAGGAGTCGGTAGACGATGTTGACGCTGAAGAAATGGCTTTACACCAGCCAAGATGCTATTTTGTGTTAAACGATGGTTCTGCTGAAAGCCAAGAAGCAGTTTTCGAAAGGCCCACGATGACTATGAAAAATCATTTGAAACCGTTGCTGATTAGGGCCAAAGTGGAAGGCGTAACTATCAACAAAGTCTTGGTCGATTGTGGCGCCAATGTCAACATCATGCCACACCATATTTTGAGGAAGATTGGCAAGTATGACACTGACATCAGATCCAACAACATGGTCTTGTCTGACTCTGGGGGAAAAACGAAAAGCACCATGGGTGTGATTGTTGGTGTAAGCCCTAGAGGCCAATACTTTTGGTACTTGTATCGAATTATTTATTAATAATAAAAGGCATTTTCTTTATTATGGTTGATTAATAAAGTCCCTAGAATAGATAGTCCGTTTAATGTATTAAGTGTGACTTAATCATGAGAACACATTAAACATAAGAGCACTGTTCTTAAAGTATCCGTAGTCGAGCTTTAATGTGAAGTGGGATAACATTAAAGCATTAAGACTATTATGTTTGTAGACTGATGATCACATCTCATGGATCATGGATAAAGAGTTATCAAGTCTTAAACATAGGTATGAATATTAGGAGTAATATTTATACCGGATTGACCCGCTATGAGAATACTATATAGAAAGTTATGCAAAGTGTCATAAGTTATTCTCATGGTGATAATAGTGTATACCACTCTTCGACCTGAAACCACTATGGATCCTAGATGTAGAGTCGAGTGCTTTATTGCTGATCCAACGTTGTCCGTAACTGGATAACCATAAAGACAGTTGATGGGTACTCCACGAAGCATGCTGAGGGACATGAGTGTCCTAGATGGAATTTGCCAATCCTGCGTAACAGGATAAATGTCTATGGGCCCAATATTGAACTGGACAAGGGTGACACGGTCTATACCTTGTGTTCAATATAGACATAAGGGAAAAGGGGTAATTATACACATAATTATTATCACAGGAGGTTTTGTCAGATCACATGACATTTTCGTGACTTGGGTAGCAGTGATGTGTTACTAGATACCGCTCACTGTTTATTATGTTAAATGCGTGATTTAATATAATTGCCAACGCCACGAAAACCTATAGGGTCACACACAAAGGACGGATTGATGAGAGATAGAGTAATTAAGGAACACCGTAAGGTACGGTGCACTTAAGTGGGAGACGAAATATGGTATGGTACCAAATATTTAAGTGATTTTGGGCATATTATAAGATATGGGCCAAAATACACTTAAGTGGGCTTTTTAGCTTGAAGCCCACACAAGTGGTTCTATAAATAGAACCCCTTGGGTAGAAGCATTGTCACTCCAATCCACTCAGACAGAAATTCAAGTAAGACTTGGAATTTTGTTTCCCTCTTTCTCTCACTCAAAGCCTTCATTCATAACAGCTAGCACTGCGATTGAAGGAATCCGTTCGTGTGGACTGAGTAGAGACGTTGTCATCGTTCAACGTTCGTGATCGCCCCATGGATCTGTATCAAAGGTTATGATCATTATCAGAGATCTGCACCAAAGGTTTGAATCGCCACAAGAGGTAACGATTCTATCACTGATCATGCCCATTCGTAAGGATCACTAAATGGAGAAATTTTTAAATTCCGCTGCGCCTTGGATGGCAATTCTCCTTCAGTGATTATGGTGAATATCACAGTGGGTTCAATAACTAAACCGACATTGTTTATGGTGATAGATGCCAAGCCAAGTTACAACTTGTTATTTGGCAGAGAATGGCTCCATGGTGTCGGAGCCGTACCATCTTCAGCACATCAAAGATTAGTGATTTGGAGAGAAGGCGGAGTGGTCGAAAATATCGAAGCCGACCAAGGATACTTCATGGCTGACGTGAATAATGTCGGCAAGAAGGAATTTGAGAGAAAGTTGGCCAACATTTCTCCTTGTTTTCCAGCTGAGGATGTGTATGCTAATCTAAGTGAAGCTTTTGTTTCTCTAACTCTACACGAGACTCATGGCTTCATTTGGGATGTGGAACGTTTGGATGATCCACCCTATATAGGTATCCGGTCGACAGGCTGGGGAGATGTCACTGATGATGACTGAGCTAGAAGCTCTAAAAAGGATTTCGGCATACATTGCCGAGAATAAAATAAAACCGGCTCTAGAGGCTGAAGAAAACATGGCTGTCGAAGCCTATGTGTTAAAGAAAGAGGGTAATGTGGCTATTGAGCCAGAGCCTCCGGATAAGCCAGTTTTGGCTGAAGGAAACGTCAACATGTAGCGTTTGGACTGTATTTATGACGATGAACCTTTAAGGTTTGAAAAAGACCCAAAGGCACCAGAGAAAATGCGACCAAAAGACCCATTGGAAGAAGTCGACCTAGGCGAAAATGGCGAAAAAAGGCCAACATACATCAGCACTAACATCGACAAAGAACTAAAATCTGAGGTAATATCCTTACTTAAAGAATTTAGAGATTCTTTTGCTTGGGATTATAACGAAATGCCTAGTTTAAGTAGGGATTTGGTCGAACTAAAACTGCCAATAAAAACTAGAAGAAAGCCAGTAAAGCAAACACCTAGGGGTTTCGCACCAGAGATCATGGAAAAGATAAAAGCGGAAGTATAAAGGCTCCTGAAAAGCAAGTTTATACAAACTGCAAGGAATGTCGAATGGTTGGCCAACATTGTGCTAGTAATTAAGAAAAATGGGTCTTTAAGAGTATGTATTGATTTTAGAGATCTAAATGCTGCTACCCCCAAAGATGAGTATGCCATGCCCGTAGCGGAAATGCTGGTCGATTCGGCCACTGGTTTTGAATATTTAAGTATGTTAGATGGTTATGCTGGATATAACCAAATTTTTATTGCAGAAGAAGATGTGCCGAAGACGGCATTTCGATGCCCAGGGGCCTTGGGAACATATGAGTGGGTTGTCATGCCATTCGACTTGAAAAATGTCGGAGCAACATATCAGAGGGTAATGAACTCAATGTTCCATGATTTTATTGAAGATTTTATGCAAGTATACATTGATGATATTGTGATAAAATCAAATGGTCGACATACTCACGTCGAGCATCTCCGAAAGGTCTTTTTAAGGTTGAGGAAATGTGGATTGAAAATGAACCCATTAAAGTGTGCTTTTTGTGTGCAGGCGGGCGATTTCCTTGGCTTTGTGGTGCATAAAAATGGTATTGAAGTAAACCAAAGCAAAACAAAAGCCATTATGGACGTCGAGCCTCCGTCGACCAAAAAGGAACTGCAATCTTTGTTGGGCAAACTAAATTTTCTTAGAAGATTTATATCAAACTTAAGTGACAAAACAAAATCCTTTTCACCACTACTTCGACTGAAGAATGAGGATTTCAAGTGGCAAGAAGACCACCAAGAGGCTTTCGACAAAATCAAAGAGTATTTGACTAAGCCTCCAGTACTGGCCCCTCATGTTAGGAATAGGCCAATGAGGTTGTATATTGCAGCCTCAGAATCGACTATAGGAAGTATGTTAGTCCAAGAGGATGAAAAATGTGTCGAAAGACCAGTGTATTACCTTAGTCGAATACTTAATGATCCTGAAACTAGGTATAGTGATATAGAAAAGCTATGTCTATGCCTGTAATTCTCTTGTATGAAACTAAAGCAATATATTAAGCTTGTTGATGTGTACATATCTTCTCACTTTGATATTATTAAGCACATGTTATCTAAACCAATTTTGCAGAGTCGAATTGGTAAATGGGCTTTAGCGTTAACCGAGTACTCTTTGACATACATGCCTGTCATACCCCAAAATTTGCCCGTTAACCGTGCAAGACATTTTTCAAGACACTCCAACTCATTTTTTCAAGACATTGATATTAAAGGAACAAAGGCCCAACACACAGGTGGCCAAAACCAAAAAATGACTTAAAATGGCTTGCTCGCTAGGCGAGCAAAATCCTTCGCCTAGCGAACTTGCGAGTACCAGAAATTTTGGGCTTCATTCTGAGTCCATCAGGTTAAAAAAAAACTATTATAAATACCAAGACCTCATTCAGAAAAGGGGATAGACAGAGAGGAAGGAAAACCCTAGCAAGCAAACCCTAACAGAGGCAATCGGAGCAAACCCTGGAGGCTAACCAAGAGAATTCAGAGCAACCTTAAGGGAAACCCTGAAGGAAACTCATCTGCACAAAGGTTACCTCCGCCCAACTCAATCCGGCATCAACCCTAAGAGCGTTCTTCCAATTCAAGGTTGCAACTCAATTACAAACAGGTCTGCATTACTATTACCGCTTTATGTTCCTAATTCACATGTGATATCATAATTGAATTCATAAATATATTTGAGGTTTTGCATGTGGACTTAAGTATGCCTGGATATCTTGAATGTTTCACCATGTAATTGCTGTAACGAATGCCATAGGGTTTGGAGCTCGCTGAAACCGTACTGCTGTTAAATTCAAAACCCGCAGCCGTTCGCTAGCACATCGCTAAGAGAACATGTAGCGAGTGCTCGCTAAGCCTTCGCTAGGCGAGGCAGTAGCGAACATGACAGTCGCTGTTTTTCGTTCTGTTTTGATCTTTGCTCATCTGACCTGTTTTATTATAACCATGCTTTGTTTACCTGATACTATTACTGCTTTGGTGCAACTCTTGATTGCACCCCATTTGGTGTTCTGACCTGTTTGCGGAATTTTGTAAGGGCTCACATACTCCCGAAGAAGGTAGCTTGCTAGGTATTCCACTTTATTTGTGGGATACCCTTATGGAGATTCATCCTAATTACCTAATTGATTACAAATGTTTTGGAGATTCATCCTAATTACCTAATTGATTATAAAATATTGCCCTTGAATATGTGATCTTGGACCTCTCTTTGTTGCCTTACGGTATTACGGCCCTTGAACGTGGGGATACACTTAGCAAAGACCCTTCGGTTAAATCATCATGTCCCTATAAGATAAATCATAGTCCCTCAGATGTTGCCTGCGAATATATGATTTCGTCCCTCGATGACCCTTCGTTGTAGCCTACGGTTAAATGATGATCGTCCCTTCGAATGCTAAGGTATCCTTACAAATGTTGCCTTCAATGACTAATCAATGACCCTACGATGTCCCTTTACATCCAAAGGATAAGCTACTTACTCCTCAATAGTAAAGACAGTTTTACCCTCATAAGGATAGGAAATGCCCATAAAGACCTTGGGTAGGTATAACTCTTAAATGCTGACTCACAATTTTAAAATACTTTTCACACCTCACACTTTTCAAAACATCTATTAGAAAATCACCACTTGGTATACATTCGTACTAGAATCATTGCCAAGTTATATTTTTCTAAACCGCTTTCAAAATTAAACGAGATAAATACTTTGTATACATTCATACAAGAATCATTACAAAGTTAAACTCTCTTTTCAAAACATTTTCTGAGCAGTTCACAAACACTTTTTCAGACAAGAAAAACATAAGTGATCCAGCAATTAAGAGCCCATGGATAACCATGGATACACAGGGTGCTAACACCTTCCCTTTGTATAATGTACCTCCCGAACCCAAAATCTAATTAAGGTCTTTCCTGTTCTTTTCCACCTTTCCTTCTTGGATAAAAGAAAAGTCGGTGGCGACTCTTGCTATCCGCGACATTTGCTTTCCAAAGCAAAAACACACAAAGTCAGTTCACCGTATAACAGAACTGGCGACTCTGCTGGGGACTTAAAAAGAGAGGTTGCCTTAAAAAAAAAAACAAGATCACTTATTTGAATTGTCTGATTTACTTTTAAGGGATTGCTTGGGTATCCTATGCTTGAGTGAAATATCCTACACCCGGATCTAGTGTACCTTAGGTAAGTAGCAAGAGATCATCGCGACTATCCGGCGTATACTGGAATGGTTAAAATGATGGCTACGGTTAATGTGACACTTTGGATGTCCTGATGTTCCTCATGTTTACTTGAGGAAAAATTTGGCGTCTGCGTGGTGTCATTAAAGCATTAACCAGACCTTTAGAACCCTAATTGACTCATCCTATCCATTAGAAAGTAGTGAGATAACTGACTTCGGTTCCGACTGGGGTTGGTTGAGACTCGATACTACACTCCTCGAGATTGGACTTTAGGGAAGCTTTGGTCAACCACTTGGTGTTGCACTGAAGTGGACTTAAAAGAAGGTCAATGATTGGAGATCCTTCTAGAACCCGGTTACTATTCTAGGACAGGTTGAACCAACGAAACTTCAGTGGGAAGGGTACTTATCTATGGAACTCATGCAAGCCTTAAAACTTAGGAATGATTGTTGTGTGACTTGCTTGTGCCTGTTATTTATTTGACATCATAATATCATAACATCATAACATCATAACATATGGCATTGTACTAACCATTTCAAGGAATTAGGGATTTAGCTTTGCTCTGTTTAACAGGCTATGGCTTCCAGGAAGACCATCCGAATCAATCTTGTAGCGATCTCTCCTCAACTCAAGGATTTAGTGTCAGAACTTCCCGATCATGCTCAGTTCATCAAGAAACATGGTTCTCTCCTCAATTTAGTTACCACCGGTTTCAAAGAAGATATGATGAGAGTTCTATTCCAGTTCTTCGATCCTAAACACCATTGCTTCACATTCCCAGATTATCAGTTGGTGCCCACATTAGAAGAATTCTCCAGGCTGCTTGGGATACCTATCCTTGATCAAATACCTTTCAGTTGCTTAGAAAAGATTCTGAAGTCTGAAGAGGTTGCTGCGGCTTTACACATGACAAAGTCAGACATTGAAACTAATTGGGTGACAAGAAGTGGAGTTAAGGGTTTACTTGCCAAGTTTTTGATAAATAAGGCCCGAGAATCCCTAAAAGTTATGAATATCCATGCTTTCGAAGATGTTCTAGCACTACTAATCTATGGTTTGGTGCTATTTCCTAACCCGGATCAATTCATAGACATGAATGCTATTAAGATATTTCTCACTCATAACCCTGTGCCTACCTTGCTTGGAGACATTTTGCATTCCCTTCACACCCGTACTGTGAAAAGGCAAGGAACTCTCATGTGCTGCGTACCTTTATTATCTAGGTGGTTTATTTCGCACCTTCCTCAATCAGTCCTGAAGAACGAGCAAAATCTGAGATGGTCTCAAAGGATAATGTCGCTCTCCCATTCAGACATCCATTGGTGTCCCCAACCCAAAGAAAACGTTATCATCATTGATCATTGTGGCGAGTTCCCTAACGTACCACTCCGGGGGATAAGAGGAGGTATTACTTATAATCCTGCTTTAGCCCTACGTCAGTTTGGTTATGCTCGAAGAGATAGTCCACATGAGATAATTATCCAAGGCACTGTGTTTGACTATGACAATGATTCTCAAGGTCTCCGTCAAAGGTTTGTACGAGCTTGGGGCATGGTGAAAAGAAGTACTTTAGGACAGAAAAACTCTATTCCCATGGAACCTTATCTCAGATGGGTACGCGCAAGAGCTCGTGAACTTGTCATGCCATATCTTGCGGTCGGACCGCTGATTGTTGAACAAGGAGTTGAAGGAGGTACTCCTCAGATCATTCATTATCCAGATATGCCTACCAATGTTGAGGAATTGAAGAGATCCTGGATCCAGTTGAGAGAGGAAAGGGATACTTTTGAAGCCCAGTTTTGTGCTGAAAGGAAGAAAGTGTCAGAGCTCACCAGCCAGCTTAATGAGGAACGAAGACTCAATGCATATCTTCGCCCAAAAAGAAGCCATCCCTGGGAGACTTGAGCTTTCATTGTCTTTTTATTATCATTTGTTGTAATAAACATGGATTAAAACAATTATTAATAAGAGTTCCTTTTTGTTGGTTTACGCAAAGTTAAATTCCAAAAGTCCTTGAAAACATTTCATACATTGCATAGCATAATATAACATTGCATAATAGGTATTCTAAAGGATCAATGTTCTCACGGTCTTCCTTCTAAACAGAACAGATGGCTCTCGAACAAACTGTCAAGGATCTCCAGGCTCAGAATGCTCAATTCCAGGAGATGATCTTGAGCTTATCCAAGGGGCAGGAGGAATTGAAGGCTCTTTTGCTCGAGATGAAGAAAGACAAGAAAGTTGTGAGTTACATTAACCCGGGAAGAAGGCTTAAAGGACAGGCCGCAGGAATCAAGATTAGAATGCCGAAGGACCAAGAAGAGGAGACAGAAAATGATTCGGAAGAGGAGAATGTTGATCCCTTCAACCCCGAAGACGACGATGAAGATTATGAAAAGGAACAATACTCTCCAAAAGATGATAAGTATAAGTTGCTGGAAGAACGCATGCTAGCTATGGAGGGTCAGAAGGCGCCCGGTCTGGATTTCGAAAGCTTAGGTCTGGTCTCAGATGTGGTCATTCCCCGCAAATTCAAGGTCCCCGCTTTCACTAAGTACGATGGTGTGTCTTGTCCTCAGATGCATCTGAGAGCTTATGTGAGAAAGATCCAGCTGTATACCACTGATAGGAAGCTATGGATCCATTTCTTTCAAGAGAGTCTGTCTGGCACCCAGTTAGAGTGGTATTATCAGCTCTAGAGCTCTAACATCCACACCTGGACTGATTTAGCGACAACTTTCTACAAGCACTACCAGTATAATTATGAATTGGCACCTACTCGGCTACAGTTGCAGAATATGACTATGGGATCTAAAGAAAGCTTCAAAGAATATGCTCAAAAATGGAGAGATTTGGCTGGCAGTGTCAAACCCCCTATGACTGATCGAGAATTAGTGGACATGTTCATGGGTACACTGACTGGCCCATTCTACAGCCATCTATTGGGAAGTTCCTCATCGGGTTTCACTGAACTTATATTGACAGGTGAACGTGTTGAAAGTGGTATTCGAAGTGGAAAGATACAGGTGGCTACCTCTGCAAGCACCAAAAAGTCCTATCAGGGGAAGAATGAATCAAATGCTGTGTACAGTCAAAGGGGTCATAACAAGAAAAATCGTGACCGTACCCTCAGAGATCCTCCTGCAAATCCCAACACTACTTCTCCTCGTTATAATCCCAATGCCAGGTGTGCATATCACTCTGATAGCCCCGGGCATGATACGAACGATTGTTGGTTGTTGAAGAATAAGATTCAGGACATGATCGACGCTGGAGATATTGAATTTGATCCTACGGAGACTCCTAATGTCATCACTGCTCCTATGCCTAATCATGACAAGACTGTTAATGCTGTGGATGATGATTCTCGCATTTCTAATGTAGCTGACTTGGCATCTCCCCTCCTGATCATCAAGAGGAATTTATTGCAAGCTGGTTTATTTCCAGGTTGTGCTGAAAATTGCGATCTCTGTATACTCCAACCCAATGATTGCTTGAAGTTGAGGAACGGTATTCAACGGCTGATGGATGATCGTACAATTCTCTTTGAAAAGATTCCTAAGGTGGAAGACCATATTGAAGAAATATCTGTGATTGCTAAGTCCAAATTTCCAGTGAAGATTACTGCTACTAGAATGCTTGTGAAGATTACTGCTGAGCCCAAGGTAGCTCCCCTAATTATTACTGCACCTGGCCCAATACCGTATTCCTCAAGCAAAGCCATTCCGTGGAATTATGGAGGTGATGTTTACATCCACGGCCTAAAGCAAGATGATAATTCTGCTAATCCTAATGACGTTGATATTGTTGGGACTAGTAAAATTACTTGAAGCGGAAGGATCTTCTCTCCCATCTCACTTCCCGTCTCTGAAACTCGAGGAGAGGAACCGGTAATCAATCCTTCTCAGTTAAGGACACCTGTCGAAGTTACTACCGAAGATGTTGCCAAGCAGGAAATGGAAGAAATGCTGAAAATCATTCGCAAAAGCAATTTTGACGTGGTAGAACAGTTGGGCCATACTCCGTCTAAAATTTCGATGTTATCCTTGTTGTTATCTTCTGAATCGCATGCCAATGCGTTGATAAAATTCTTGAAGACCGCTCATGTACCTCAGGAGACATCTGTCGATCAGTTCGAAAATTATGTTGCTAACTTGGCTGTTGACAATGACCTAGGCTTTTCCGATGCTGACCTGACACCAGCAGGAAAGAATCATAATAAAGCCCTGCATATCTCCATTGAGTGTAAGGGGATCACCTTGTCTCATGTACTGATCGATAATGGCTCTTCTTTGAATGTGCTACCGAAAGCTGTGCTCGATAAACTTGACTGTAAAAGCATCGAACTGAAACCTAGTGACGTTGTGGTACGTGCTTACGATGGTGCGAAGAGTGTTGTCCATGGTGAAGTAGTTCTCCCTATCAAGATAGGACCTCAAGTCTTCAACACTACCTTTCACGTAATGAATATTCGTCCTGCCTATTCCTGCTTGCTGGGACGCCCTTGGATTCATGGGGCAAGTGCTGTAGCTTCGTCTCTCCATCAAAAGCTGAGGTATCCAATAGAGGGTAAGATCGTCACTGTGTGTGGGGAAGAAGAGTATATTGTCAGTAGTGTGCATACCTTCAGATACGTCGAGATGGATGGTGAATTCTTCGAGACTCCTTCTCAGTCATTTGAAGTAATTCCTCCGACCAGTCCTGTCCTTAAGCCAACTTCCTGTGTGCCCAAGGTTATTCGTGCTCCTCCTGCTATGATTTCTCTGAAAGATGCCCAAGTCATGGTTGAAGATGGTGGTCGTACTGGCTGGGGTCCACTGATTGATGTACCGTACAAGTCTGATAGATTTGGCCTGGGATTTATCTCTGAAAGGATAGTCAAGGATCAGATTAATGCTGTAGAAGATGCTGACAGCGATTGCGACTTGGATAGCTGGATTTTCCCAACAATTGGTGACGGACTCAATAATTGGAAGGCTGAAGACACTATCTCGATTTCCTTTAGTCGGGAGTAATTGTTATTGCCTATTTTAGTGTTGCAATTTTTAATTTTACAATTGAACTTCTCAAAGCATTGTGTCTATGCCCGGGGCACAATAGCTAATTTGTTAAGGGTTGTGTCATTTTCATAAGCATATTCATATTCAATAAGTCAATGGACCTTTTTGCATTCAAATATTGTGCTCTTTATCTTTCCTGTCATCTTTTAAACAAGCTATGCTCTCTTACACACACTCACGTAACAAACTGCAGATCCATATCCACTCTGGATCCTGTTGATAATAATTCTGCTACTGTTCATTATGACTTTGAAAATCCGATCTACCAAGCCGAGGATGGAAGTGAGGAAGATTGTGAGGTACCTGGAGAGCTTGCCAGACTGTTACTGCAAGAAGAAAGGACTATACAGCCGCATGGGGAATCAATTGAAACTATAAATCTGGGTACTGAAGTAGACAAGAAAGAAGTCAAAATAGGAGCAGGCTTGGAAAACAGTGCCAAAGAAAGATTGATTCAGATGTTACATGACTATATAGAGATTTTTGCTTGGTCTTATGAAGACATGCCAGGACTGGATACTGATATAGTAGTGCATCGTTTGCCAATGAAGGAGGATTGTCATCCTGTTTAGCAAAAAGTTCGTCGCATGCGTCCTGAAATGTCTGAGAAAATCAAAGCCAAGGTTATGAAACAATTCGATGCAGGTTTCCTGGCTGTTACTTCTTATCCTCAATGGGTTGCTAATGTGGTACCAGTGCCAAAGAAGGATGGTAAGGTGCGAATGTGTGTAGATTACAGAGATTTGAATAAAGCGAGTCCCAAAGACGACTTTCCACTTCCGCACATTGATGTTCTGGTAGATAACACCGCTCAACACAAGGTATTCTCATTCATGGATGGATTCTCGGGTTATAACCAGATTAAGATGGCACCTGAAGACATGGAGAAAACTACGTTCGTGACGCAATGGGGCACTTTCTGTTACAAAGTAATGCCATTCGGTTTAAAAAATGCAGGGGCAACATACCAGCGTGCTATGGTGGTTTTGTTCCATGATATGATCCATCATGAAATAGAGGTATACGTGGATGACATGATAGCCAGATCTCATACTGAAGAAGAACATCTCGGTCATTTATACAAACTGTTTGAGAGGTTGAAGAAATACAAGTTGAGATTGAACCCGAACAAATGCACCTTTGGAGTAAGGTCCGGTAAACTCTTGGGCTTTATTGTCAGTGGTAAAGGAATTGAGGTTGACCCGGATAAGGTGAGAGCTATTCAAGAAATGCCAGTTCCCCGTACAGATAAAGAAGTCAGAGGTTTCTTGGGACGTTTGAATTACATTGCCGATTTATCTCCCATTTGACTGCTACTTGCAAACCCCTCTTCAAATTACTGAGGAAAAATCAAGAGATGATATGGAATGATGAATGTCAAGCAGCTTTTGACAAAATCAAGAAGTATCTCCAAGAACCTCCAATTCTGATGCCACGAGTTGAAGGAAGACCTCTAATCATGTATTTGACCGTGTTAGAAAATTCAATGGGTTGTGTGTTGGGACAACATGACGAGTCTGGTCGAAAAGAGCATGCCATATACTACCTTAGCAAAAAGTTTACCGACTGTGAAACAAGATACTCATTGCTCGAGAAAACTTGTTGTGCTTTGGCTTGGGCTGCTCGCCGACTGAGACAGTATATGTTGAATCATACCACTTTATTGATTTCTAAGATGGATCCTATCAAATATATATTTGAGAAACCTGCTCTCTCCGGAAGAATAGCAAGATGGCAAATGATCTTAATAGAGTATGATATCCAGTATACTACCCGGAAAGTAATCAAAGGAAGCGTGTTAGCTGATCATTTGGCTCATCAAGCAGTTGATGATTACCAATCTATGAATTTTGAGTTCCCAGATGAAGATGTCATGCTTGTTACTGATTATGAAGAACCTGGATCAGATGAAGGACCCGAACTGGGATCCCGATGGACTATGGTTTTTGACGGATCTTCTAATGCATTGGGCAACGGTGTTGGTGTTGTAATTATTTCCCCCAAGGGTTACCATACGCCTTTCACCGCTAGACTATGTTTTGACTGTACCAACAATATGGCTGAGTATGAAGCATGTATTTTGGGACTCAAGGCTGCTATAGACCTGAGAATCAAGTTTTTGAGGGTGTACGGAGACTCAGCCTTAATAATCAGTCAGATCAAAGGAGAATGGGACACTAAACATCCGAATCTCATCCCTTATCGAGAGCGGGTGTTGACATTAATCCCTTATTTTGAAGAGATTACATTCGAACATATTCCACAAGAAGAGAATCAGTTGGCAGACGCATTGGCCACCATGTCATCTATGTTCAGAGTCAGATGGGATAACGAAGCTCCCATGATCACCGTTGAATGATTAGATGAACCAGCATATTGTTATGAACTTAATACTGATGAAGTGGAAGAGAAACCTTGGTTCCACGAAGTAAAAAGATATTTAGAAACTCAGGAATACCCTGAAGGGGCATCCATCAATGACAGAAAATTTCTGAGGAGGTTCTCCGCTAAATTCTTTTTGAGTAATGGAGTATTATACAAACGTAATCATGATTCGACTTTGCTTCGCTGTGTGGATAAAAAGGAAGCAGAAAAGATTATGGAAGACATACATGCCGATATTTTTAGGACTCATTCTAGTGGACATACGATGGCCAAGAGGATTCTGAGATCAGGGTATTATTAGTCTACCATGGAAGTTGATTGCCACCATCACTCCAGAACTTGTCACAAGTGCCAGATCTATGCGGACAAAGTACATGTACCTCCTGCTCCATTGAACGTGTTGACAGCCCCTTGGCCCTTTGCAATGTGGGGCATTGATATGATTGGGGAGATTAAACCTACTGCTTCTAATGGACATCGTTTCATTCTTGTTGCTATTGATTACTTTACGAAGTGGGTAGAGGCAGCCTCATTTGCTTCTGTCACCAAGAATGTGGTGGCACGGTTCATCAAGAATAGTCTCATTTGTCGGTATGGCATCCCTGAAAGAATTATCACTGACAATGGTACTAATTTGAACAACAAGATGATTACTGAACTCTGCACGCAGTTCAATATAAAACACCATAACTCTTCTCCGTACTGGGCAAAGATGAATGGCGCCGTAGAAGCTGCTAATAAGAATATTAAGAAGATCATACAAAAGATGACAGTAACATACAAAGACTGGCATGAGATGTTACCCTTTGCTCTTCATGGTTATCGCACTTCAGTCCGCACTTCGACAGGGGCAACTCCTTTCTCTTTAGTCTACGGAATGGAAGCCGTTTTACCAGTGGAAGTTCAGATTCCCTCTCTAAGAATTATGAAAGATGCAGGCTTAGATGAAGATGAATGGATTCAGACTCGACTCGATCAGATAAATTTGATTGATGAAAAGAGACTTGCGGCTGTTTGTCATGGACAAATATATCAAAAGCGCATGACCCAGGCATTTAATAAGAAAGTCAAGAGACAGGTCTACCAAATTGGCGACTTGGTGATGAAGCGTATCATTCTACCACAAGGTGACCCTAGAGGCAAATGGATTCCCACATACGAAGGGCCATTTGTAGTTAAGAAGGTCTTCTCTGGTGGAGCCATGATGCTCGCTACAATGGATGGCGAAGACTTCCTACATCCCGTGAACGCAGACATAGTTAAAAAATACTACGCATAAAAGAGACCCGCTAGGTCGGCGTATCTAGGCAAAATAAGGGCATCCCGGCGAACCAAAAAGGTTCGGGCAAAAATTAGGGATATACATATAAAAAGGTACACCCGGCAAGTCGAAAACCTGAAAAGGCGGCTTGGGCAAAAAAGGGTATCCTGGTGGACTGAAAACCTGAAAAGGCGGTCCAGGCAAAAATTAGGGATTAAAGTGTATGACTATGTCCCGTTCTTGGTCAGCTTCACCCAAGTCAAAGGGACTGAACAAGCCAATCACTTCTATCCGACAGCAGGAGATGAGAGGCTTGAAGACATAATGACAGTCGTGGAATTAAAATCAATAGGACTTTTCTTCATAGCTTTTTCTTTGTTTTCTTGACAATCTCCTCTTACTAGGATTTCTGTCTCCTTATACACAAATTGCCTGTTTATAGGCCTTCTTTCAAAGTCAATGCAATTTTATTTCCAAAAAAAAAGGATGCTTTTGTTTTACTTTCTCTGTTTTGTTTGCATAAACGTCCATTGATTTAATTCGAATTAACGATATGCGTTTGAACATGATTGATGTTTACCGAAAATACATGCATAAAATAGCAATAGCAGTTACAAAAGGACTTTAGGGTCGAGGATAAAGTCTAACCATGCTTTCCGATGAATCCAGTTGCTAATCCTATTCCCCAGCAAAACCAGTTATTTCCCAGAAGAAACTGGCATTACTAGACAGACTGGTCATCTCTTCCATCCCCAGCCAGGATCTGTTGAATATTTCTACCATCAGACAGAAATTAGATATCCCCAGCTAAGAAAGGGTCATCAATACAAACATCTCCAATCAGAATATGGGGATTTATTTTCCCCTGGAAAATTTTTCAGACGCATAATTCATTCATGCATCATTTCGCATCATACGCATGCATACAATGTTCGCATTTATTTTTGAAAGCATAAAACATCTCATGCATCGTGACATGACATGAGGCTAACTTTTTTCCAGGTTAATTATCCTCCCGATCTAATCAAAACAAAGGTTCAACCAGACGGACACCCTCATTGGTTACATTTGAGATTCAGATGCATCTTTCAGATATAATCCATATGAATATTCATTCTGATAAGCACTCTGATATCCTCCTAATGGTGGCATCTTTTAGCCCATCCCAGACATTTATTGCAAATACAACATATACAACATATGATTCCTTCAACTGTGCCAATACGGTCTAGCGTACGACCCATTTGGATATTCATCCCCTCAGATACGATCTAGCGTATGATCCATTCTGATCTTCTTTCCTCAGATACTACCTAGCGTACGGTACATCCCGAGGTGTAGTCTAGCGTACGACTACTTTTTGTCAGATACCGCCTAACGTACGGCTCATTCTGCAACTCAGATACGATCTAGCGTACGATCCATTCTGATCTTCTTTCCTTAGATACTCCCTAGCGTACGGTACATTCCGAGGTGTAGTCTAGCGTACAACTACTTTTTGTCAGATACAGCCTAACGTACGGCTCATTCTGCAACCCAGATACAACCTAACGTACGGCTCATTCTGCAACTCAGATATGATCTGGCGGATGATCCATTCTGACCTGTTATCCCCAGCAGCGTATGACCCATTCTGATCATTTCTCCCCAGTGAGGTCGCCAGCCTAACGGATGGCTCATTCTGCTACTCAGAGACGATCTAACGTACGACACACTCTGAAGCCCTCATCATTATACCTTCTGGATGGCATCTTTAAGCCCATCTCCATCAAGACTAACTTTTAACAAGTGCAATTTTAGGGGCATTCTAAGTGTTCAATAATCTTCCACCTCCAGACCACGAATGACGTACATACCATTCTAACTCTCTCGGTTCAAGAATATTGAACAGGGGCAGCTGTCATACCCCAAAATTTGCCCGTTAACCGTGCAAGACATTTTTCAAGACACTCCAACTCATTTTTTCAAGACATTGATATTAAAGGAACAAAGGCCCAGCACGCAGGTGGCCAAATCCAAAAAATGACTTAAAATGGCTTGCTCGCTAGGCGAGCAAAATCCTTCGCCTAGCGAACTTGCGAGTACCAGAAATTTTGGGCTTCATTCTGAGCCCATCAGGTCAAAAAAAAAACTATTATAAATACCAAGACCTCATTCAGAAAAGGGGATAGACAGAGAGGAAGGAAAACCCTAGCAAGCAAACCCTAACAGAGGCAATCGGAGCAAACCTTGGAGGCTAACCAAGAGAATTCAGAGCAACCTTAAGGGAAACCCTGAAGGAAACTCATCTGCACAAAGGTTACCTCCGCCCAACTCAATCCGGCATCAACCCTAAGAGTGTTCTGCCAATTCAAGGTTGCAACTCAATTGCAAACAGGTTTGCATTACTATTACCGTTTTATGTTTCTAATTCACATGTGATATCATAATTGAATTCATAAATATATTTGAGGTTTTGCATGTGGACTTAAGTATGCCTGGATATCTTGAATGTTTCACCATGTAATTGCTGTAACGGATGCCATAGGGTTTGGAGCTTGCTGAAACCGTACTGTTGTTAAATTCAAAATCCGCAGCCGTTCGCTAGCACATCGCTAAGCAAACATGTAGCGAGTGCTCGCTAAGCCTTCGCTAGGCGAGGCAGTAGCGAACATGACAGTCGCTGTTTTTCGTTCTGTTTTGATCTTTGCTCATCTGACCTGTTTTATTATAACCATGCTTTGTTTACCTGATACTATTACTGCTTTGGTGCAACTCTTGATTGCACCCCATTTGGTGTTCTGACCTGTTTGTGGAATTTTGTAAGGGCTCACATACTCCCGAAGAAGGTAGCTTGCTAGGTATTCCACTTTATTTGTGGGATACCCTTATGGAGATTCATCCTAATTACCTAATTGATTATAAAATATTGCCCTTGAATATGTGATCTTGGACCTCTCTTTGTTGCCTTACGGTATTACGGTATTACGGTCATGTCCCGCGAACGTGGGGATACACTTAGCAAAGACCCTTCGGTTAAATCATCATGTCCCTATAAGATAAATCATAGTCCCTCGGATGTTGCCTGCGAATATATGATTTCGTCCCTCGATGACCCTTCGTTGTAGCCTACGGTTAAATGATGATCGTCCCTTCGAATGCTAAGGTATCCTTACAAATGTTGCCTTCAATGACCAATCAATGACCCTACGATGTCCCTTTACATCCAAAGGATAAGACTACTTACTCCTCAATAGTAAATACAGTTTTACCCTCATAAGGATAGGAATTGCCCATAAAGACCTTGGGTAGGTATAACTCTTAAATGGTGACTCACAATTTTAAAATACTTTTCACACCTCACACTTTTCAAAACATCTATTAGAAAATCACCACTTGGTATACATTCGTACTAGAATCATTGCCAAGTTATATTTTTCTAAACCGCTTTCAAAATTAAACGAGATAAATACTTTGTATACATTCATACAAGAATCATTACAAAGTTAAACTCTCCTTTCAAAACATTTTCTGAGCAGTTCACAAACACTTTTTCAGACAAGAAAAACATAAGTGATCCAGCAATTAAGAGCCCATGGATAACCATGGATACAAAGGGTGCTAACACCTTCCCTTTGTATAATGTACCTCCCGAACCCAAAATCTAATTAAGGTCTTTCCTGTTCTTTTCCACCTTTCCTTCTTGGATAAAAGAAAAGTCGGTGGCGACTCTTGCTATCCGCGACATTTTCTTTCCAAAGTAAAAACACACAAAGTCAGTTCACCGTATAACAATGCCCTTGAAAGCAATGAAAGGGCAAGTAGTGGCAGATTTCCTTGTCGACCATTCAATGGTCGAAATGGCGCAAAATTACATAGACATAGTGGCATGTAGATTATACTTCGACGGTTCAAGGCATAAGCATGGATCTGGGATAAGAGGAGTCATAATTTCTTTAGATGGAATTCCAGCAGAGTTCAAATACAGAATTGAAGGGGTATGCACAAATAATGAAGCAGAATATGAGTCGTTGATTACAGGGCTTGAACTACTGCTAGAATTAGGGGCAAGGAATGTCGAAATTATGGGAGACTCTGAGTTAGTAATTAAGCAGGTATCAAAAGAATACAAGTGTATTAAAGAAAATTTAATCATGTATTTTATGGTTACCATCAGATTACTCAAGAGGTTTGAGCAAGTCAACCTCCAGCATATACCACGGAAAGAGAACCAGAGAGCGAATGATTTGTCGCAGGAGGCTTCAGGGTACAAAGCGTCGAAAGACCAGGATGAAGAGGTCCAAGTAAGAGAGAAAGTACGAGCGACATTATTATCACCATCAGATTTGTCAATTATAAAGTTGATAGATGTAGATAAATATCATTTTGAAATTCTGACCATCGATAACAAGGGAGAAAGTGATTGGCGTAAACCGCTAATCGACTATTTACGTAATCCTATAGGGTCGACAGATCGAAAGGTAAAATAAAGGGCCCTTAGCTACCTCTTGGTGAATGATGAACTATTCAAAAAGACAGTTGAAGGGGTTTTACTAAAATGCCTAGGAGAAAGTGAGGCATATGTGGCTGTGTCTAGTGTACATAGTGGAGCGTGTAAGAACAAAATTGGTTATACAATAGAATTCCAAGATTTCGATGATAACAAAGGATGAAACCAAAAATGGCACTCTAACAAAATTTTTCTAAGTGTGCAGGACTCTGAACAGCAACGAAGGACTCTGATCACTTTATCAGATACAAACACTGATCAGATACAAAGTGCTAGAAGATCAGACGCCGCTAAGGAAGAAGTACGCCCAAGAAGTTCTGAATCTGACCAAAGGAAGACAGTAAAAAGAACCAAAAGCTCTAAAAACTACTGGTCTTAGTATCTGATGATTAAGAAGACTAGTACTATGAGAAGCTCTGATGTATTCAAATGTAATCTCCCTCTGAAGAATGACTCCGATACAACAAGACTCTGATAAAGTTTCACCAAGTTTAGAAAGAGTAACGGAAAGAATTCTCACTATGGAAAGGAAGTATTTTAAGAAAGAAGTTAATCAGGGAGACAAGTTTGTTATAGCAAGAAACACAAAAGTAATGACATTGAATGCTCATCAAAGACCAAGATTCTGTCATCACTCCAACGGTCCTTCTCACTACTATATAAAGGACAATTTACCTCACTGAAAGAACAACAACAACGCACAGAAAAAGTCATTCATATTCTCTCTCATTTTTCACGAGCTGCTGCTCTTACGTGAAAAACTCTTGCTCCAATATTTTGCTGTAATACTTGCTTACTCT
This sequence comes from Lathyrus oleraceus, assembly GCF_024323335.1. Lineage (NCBI taxonomy): Eukaryota > Viridiplantae > Streptophyta > Magnoliopsida > Fabales > Fabaceae > Lathyrus > Lathyrus oleraceus. The sequence continues at coordinate 244,995,233 of NC_066579.1, read as the reverse complement.
TAGAAGCACTTTTCATTACAAATCTATTTTGCTAAATTATTTTTGTTCCTCAAGTGACTCTGCATAGTCTGTATACTAGAGAGGACTAAGAGATCATTCTCTTAGACGATTGGTTGTGTAATCTTTAAAGATTAGTGGATTAAGTCCTTTTTGAAGGCGAAATCACCTTGACCGGGTGGACTGAAGTAGCTTTGTTTTCTAAGCAAACCAGTATAAAATTCTGTGTGTTTTTTTTTTGAAAAAGCTTTTATTTTTTAAAACAATTCAAACCCCCCTTTCTTGTTTTTCTCACCTTCAGTTGGTATCAGAGTTTCGGCTCTGTTATTGATTTTCTAATCAACCACTTAATAGTGTAGAGAGATCCAGAACGAGAAAAACTATGGCCAACACCAATGAAAGAGATAGTTACAACGCTAAACCTCCAGTCTTTGATGGAGAGAAATTCGATTATTAAAAAGACAAAATTGAATGTTTCTTTTTGGGCTACGACGCTGATCTCTGGGACATTGTCACTATTGGTTACATACCACCTGTAACAGATGCTGGAGTTGCCATTCCCAGAAGCAAAATGACAGATGATCAGAAGCGTGAATTCAAGAATCATCACAAAGCCAGAACGATACTTCTCAATGCCATTTCCTACAATGAGTATGAAAAAATCACCAACAGGGAAACAACTAAAGAAATACTTGACTCCCTGAGGATGACTCATGAAGGAAACTCTCAAGTCAAAGAAACAAAGGCTCTGGCTCTAGTCCAGAAATATGAAGCCTTCTAAATGGAGGACGATGAAGCTGTAGAGGTAATGTTTTCTAGATTCCAAACTTTAATTGCAGGTCTCAAAGTGCTAGATAAAGGATATACAACTGCGGACCATGTCAAGAAGATAGTCAGAAGCTTGCCAAAGAAATGGAGACCCATGGTCACAGCCTTAAAACTATCAAAGGATCTGAACAACATCAGCCTTGAAGAACTTGTTAGTTCACTCAGAAGTCACGAGATAGAACTGGAGGAAGATGAACCTCAGAAGAAGATCAAGTTTGTAGCACTAAAGTCCATATCAGAAAGGCGCAAATCTGATAGAAACAAAGCCTTCCAGGCTAAAGAAGAAGACATTGATGACTCTGGAAAGGAAGATTCTGATGATGAGGAAGAATTATCCCTTCTGACTAGAAGAGTGAAACAATTCTAGAGAAAAAGGAATAATAACTTCAGAAAACCAAGATCCAAAGGAGATCGATCAGAACCAGCTTCAAAAGGTAAATCTAACAAAGATGTAACTTGTTATGAATGTAAAGAAACAGGTCATTACAGAAACGAATGTCCCAAGTTGAAGAAAGAAAGCTCCAGAAAAGAGAACTTCAAGAAAAATTCCTTCAAAACCAAAAAGGGACTGATGGCTACCTGGGACGACATTGGATTTGACTCATCAGAATCCGACTCTGATGAACAGGAAAATGTGGCACTCATGGCTACCACCTCCAAGAATACTTCAGATGAAGAATCTGAATCCGAAGAGGTATTTTCTGATCTTTCTCGATCTGACCTAGAATCATGCCTATCTGAAACTCTAAACTCATATCAGAAACTTAAACAAAAATTTAAAGCTGTAAAAGAGGTGCTTGAAGAAACTCTGGAAGAATGTGGTAAACTTGAGATAACAATTTCAGACCTAAAAGATGAAAACCGAACTTTGTCATTAGAAAGAGATTCCACAAATAAACAATGTTTAAAACTTGAAAAAGTGTTATCTCAAGCTCCACAAACTACAAACACAGTAATTTATGAATATGAAAAATATTTTCAAAAGTTTTAAAGAATGGGATAGAGAGAAGCAGAATGACATCCATGATTTATGGGGTCAGTCAGAACAATAGAAGAGGAATTGAGTATGATCCTAGTGAAGATAAAACTTCTACTAATGACCAACCTAAATCTCCATTTTCCTATCACTATACACATACACAAGCACAACGCTTTGATAATGTTAGAAAACCCAAAGTGTTAAGATACTTTGGGAAAACTAATCACAAAGGACCTAAAAGAGTCTGGGTACCAAAGGATAAGATTGTTTATGTTGCAGATATCTTATGCTGCAGAGTTAAAACACCAGTCATGGTACATGGACTCTGAATGCTCGCGACACATGACGGGAAGAAAGTATATGTTCCAAAACCTGGAACTTAAAGATGCTGGATTCGTAGGCTTCAGAGGAAATCAAAAAGGAAGGATCAGAGGCTCCGGAACGATTGGTAATGGTACTCTTCCCTCTATATCTGATGCTCTCTATGTAGAAGGATTAATGCATAATCTGTTATCAATAAGTCAATTAAGTGATAACGGGTATGATGTAATCTTCAATCAAAAAACATGTAAAGCAATAAATCAGAACAATGGATCTGTCCTATTCACTGGCAAGAGGAAAAACAATATTTATAAAATAAATCTTTCGGATTTAAAAGAACAAAATGTAAAATGTTTAATGTCTATTCATGAAGAGCAATGGGTATGGCATAGACGCTTGGGCCACATTAGCATGAGAAAGTTATCTCAGCTAAATAAACTCGAGTTAGTCAGAGGTCTACCTAAGCTCAAGTTTTCTTCAGATGCTCTATTGGAAGCATGTCAGAAAGGAAAATTTTCAAAATCATCTTTTAAAAAGAAAAATATTGTTTCTACCTCTATGCCTCTGGAACTTCTTCACATTGATTTGTTTGGTCCTGTGAAAACAACATCAGTCAATGGAAAGAAATATGGACTAGTTATTGTTGATGATTTTAGTCGCTGGACATGGGTAAAATTCTTAAAGCACAAGAGTGAGTCTCACTCTGTATTCACTAGCTTCTGTTCCAAAGTGCAAAACGAATTTGACTCTAAAATCATCAGAGTCAGAAGTGATCATGGTGGAAAATTTAAAATAATTTTTTTGACTCTAATGGAATATCCCATGATTTCTCCTGCCCTATAACTCCACAACAAAATGGAGTTGTAGTGAGGAAGAATATGACACTCCAAGAGATGGCCAGAACCATGATCAATGAAACAAATGTGGCTAAGCACTTTTGGGCTGAAGCAGTTAATACAGCATGTTATATTTAGAATAGAATCTCCATAAGACCTATTCTGGAGAAGACTCCCTATGAACCGTGTAAAGGAAGAAAACCCAACATTTCTTATTTTCATCCTTTTGGATGCTCTTGATTTATTCTAAATACTAAAGAACATCTGAACAAGTTTGATTCAAAAGCACAAAAAGGTATTATGTTAGGATACTCAGAACGCTCTAAAGGCTACAGAGTATACAACACAAAAACCAAAATTATGGAAGAATCAATTCATGTTAGATTTGATGATAAGCTTGACCCTGAAAAGTCAAAGCTAGTTGAGAAACTTGCAGATCTGAAGATTACTCTTGCAGGTTCTGACGAGAAGATCAAAGCACCTGAAGTATCTGCTACTCAAACTTCAGTAGGAACTAAAGCCCCATCAATCCCAAAGAAAGCTAAAAGTCACCTCAACATATCTGAAGAGTTGATTCTGGGAAGCAAGGATGAACCTATCCGAACTAGGTCAACCTTCAAGGTACCTGAAGAAAATTCAACCTTCAAGTCACCTCAACATATCTGAAGAGTTGATTCTGGAGTAGCTTTGTTTTCTAAGCGAACCAATATAAAATTCGGTGTGTTCTTTTTTTGAAAAAGCTTTTATTTTTTAAAACAACGCAAACCCCCCTTTCTTGTTTTTCTCACCTTCAGAGCGTGTGGGGCGCATCAAGCGGGTTTGAAGATGAAATGGCTCTTGATGCGCTCAGGAGTTTATTGGCCTTCAATGTTGAAAGATTGCATTGAATTTGCTAAAAGCTATCAGGAATGCCAATTGCATGGGGGCATACAACATGTGCCTGCAAGCGAGTTGCATACAATTGTGAAGCCCTGGCCTTTTCGAGGTTGGACACTGGATGTTATCGGAGAAATAAAACCAGCCTCGTCGAAACAACAAAGGTATGTTTTGGTCGGTATCGACTATTTCACAAAATGGGTCGAAGTCGTAGCATTAACAGATGTAGACCAAGAGGCTGTGATAGATTTTGTCCAAAGTCATATCATCTGTAGATTTGGTATCCCAGAAACAATCACAACCGAACATGGGTCAGTTTTTACTGGGCGAAAAGTGCAAGATTTTGCAAAAGAAATGGGAATCAAATTACTGACTTCTACCCCCTATTACACACAGGCGAATGGCCAAGTCGAAGTGGCCAATGTCATACCCCAAAATTTGCCCGTTAATATTACAAGGCATTTTTAAGGCACTCCAACTTATTTTTCAAGGCATTGATCCTAAAGGAACAAAGACCCAACTCACAGGTGGCCAAACCGAGGAAATGACTCAAACTGGCATGCTCGCTAGGCGAGCAAATCCTTCGCCTAGCGAACCCTTCGCTACGCCACTCGCCTAGCGAAGCTTGCGAATACCAGAAAATTATGGGCTTCATTCTGAGCCCATCAGGTCACAAAAATTATTATAAATAGCAGAGCTTCATTCAGAAAAAGGACAGAGGCAGACGGACAGAAACCCTAGCAAGGAAACCCTAACAGAAGCAACACAGCAAACCCTGGAGGCTAACCTAGAGAATTCAGAGCAACCCTCAAGGAAACCCTGAAGGAAACTCATCTGCATCAAGGTTACCTCCGCCCAACTCAATCCGGCGCCAACCCTAAGAGTGACTTGCCAATTCAAGGTTGCAATTCAGTTGCAAACAGGTTTGCATTACTATTACCGCTTTATGTTCTTCATTTGCAGGTGGCATTATGATTGAATTTATAAAAATATCTTAAGCTTTGCATGTGAATTTAAGTATGTATGAATATCTTGAACGTTTAACCATGTAATTTCTGTGATGGATGCCATAGGGTGTGAAGCTTTCTGGAATTGTACTGTCATTAAAACCAGAACCCGCAGTCACTCGCTAGCACATCGCTAAGAGAGCATGTAGCGAGCATTCGCTAAGCCTTCGCTAGGCGAGGCAGGAGCGAACGTGACAGTCGCTGATTTTTCTGTTCTGTTCTATGCTTATCTGATCCGTTTTATTCTAACCATGTGTTATTTTGCCTGACATTCCTACCGCTGTGTTCCTTTTGTGGTGTAATTCTCGATTGCACCCTGATTTGGTATTCTGACCTGTTTGCTGAATTTTGTAAGGGTTCACATACTCCCGGAGAAGGTAGCTTGCTAGGTATTCTACTTTATTTGTGGGATACCCTTGTGGAGATTCACCCTAATTACCTAATTGATTATAATATGGACCTAATAACCTAATTGATTACAACTACCTAATTGATTGTAAAATATTGCCTTTGAATATGTGATCTTGGACCCCTCTTTGTTGCCTTACGGTATTACGGTATTATGGTCATGTCCCGCGAATGTGGGGATACACTTGGCAAATACCCTTCGATTAAATCATCATGTCCCTATAAAATAAATCATCGTCCCTCGGATGTTGCCTGCGAATATATGATTTTGTCCCTCGGTGACCCGTCTTTATAGCCTACGGTTAAATGATGATCGTCCCTTCGAATGCTAAGGTATCCTTACAAATGTTGCCTTCAATGACCAATCGATGACCCTACGATGACCCTTTTACCTCCAAAGGATAAAACTACTTACTTCTCAATAGTAAGGACAGTTTTACCCTCATAAGGATAGGAAACGCCCATAAAGACCTTGGGTAGGTATAACTCTTAATTGCTGGCTCACAACCTAAAACATTTTTTCATACCTCACACTTTGCAACTACTAGGGAATCACCACTTGGTATACATTCGTACTAGAATCATTGCCTAGTTATATTTTTCTAAACCTCTTTCAAGATTAAACGAGATAAATACTTTGTATACATTCGTACGAGAATCATTACAAAGTTAAACTCTCTTTTCAAAACATTTTTTAAGCAATTCACAAACACTTTTTTTTAGACAAACATAAGTGATCAAGCAATTAAGAGCCCATGGATAACCATGGATACAAAGGGTGCTAACACCTTCCCTTTGTATAATGTACCTCCCGAACCCAAAATCTAATTAAGGTCTTTCCTGTTCTTTTCCACCTTTCCTTATGGGATAAAAGAAAAGTCGGTGGCGACTCTTGCTATCCGCGACATTTGCTTTCCAAAGCAAAAACGCACAAAGTCAGTTCACCGTACGACAGAACTGGCGACTGTAACACCCTTCTAAAATACCCCAAATATTTAATTAAAATAGCAACATATAAATCAGAGTAATTATGCAGTTAAGGGTGTCACACAAACAACTTCACACCATTCCTCAAAGTAGATTGTCATGCTCATTTATTTATCAAATAAAACGTTTGCATAGTACGCAGCGGATAGAAATTAAATCAATCATGCGGAACATGTAACACAATTACATGTAAAATTATTCAACAAGGTAAAACATCCCATCCCGATGTTACATCTATCAGAGCATGACCCACTAAGGAGACTACACTAGACTCCAAGCACTAGCTTCTACTCAATCACTGCTCGTTACCTGAAAAATAGTTGTAAGGGTGAGTTCCTCAATCAATATAATGAACATTATAAAATATCATGTCATGTTAAGTAATTTAACACATTAATCACCCTAATCACATCACACATTCAGTAACGGCACATCAATTCAAATATCATACTCAATACCAATACAATTCATGCTCATACTCAATATCAACACAAACCCACGTATAATATTGGAATACATCCATTCATATTATACGCCATACACATATTATGCAATGAGACTCCATGCATGCGGTACCGACTATTTGTGAACATATAGTTCACCTCACCGTCCAAATCCAGGCACGGCTACCAAGCCCACTAGTCCCACTCATTTGAGACCTAGTGACTCACTCACAAATTCCTCACCATGGGAATTAGCTACCACCCCAAGGGCTATGATATGCACGCTAATTCACCTAGCATGCAAACATCAACAACAGTCCAAAATGACTAACTCACTGTAGCACCTCAAATTTGAACCTATCATTGTACATACATTTTCATATTAGGTCATAACATAACATGGTCCACTGCATAGCATTGCATTGTCCCATTTGCCTCAAGTGCAAGTCATCAGAAGAATTAGGTCAAACTGATCAGGAGATCAGTCAACCAAGCAAGCAAGTGTGTTTTTCATCAAGCCAAGGCCCTAGGGTTGGTCCAACATGTTCACATGACTTGGGGATCCATTTGAAGTGTTTTGGTCAAGGTTTGGATGTTCAGAAGTCATCAGTCAATGCACAATCAGTCAAAAACCCTAAAAGTCAACTGTTGGTCAACTGTGCATTTAATCAGTGATTTGATGATGGAAATTGGTTTGAGAGGTCTCATTCATGTCCAAATAAGCCTCGTATATCATGTCAAACACCACCATGGAAGAATTTGAAGCCAGATCAGAAATTTCCAAAAAGGGAAACTGGACCTGTAACTGAAACCTGCCAAAAATGGAAAGTCTTGATCCTCAAACTTACATCATGATACAAGCTTCAAATGAATTTTTGCCCAACATTAAAGTTGAAGATCTTGTTCTCCCATTTCCAAAAAGTCCAAGAACACTCAATTCCCATGTATGGTTGGCAAGTTATGATCAATTCATTTTCAAAAATTCTTGAACTTCAAAAGGCCATATCTCTCAAACCATTTGGCCAATTTGGGTGGGGTTTTTTCCTACAAGTCACATTTGATCCCCTCTTTCCAAATATGTCATCCTCATGCACCAAAACATCACCATGCAAAATGGCCTTTTTGAACTTGCCTTAATTAATTTCAAGTGAGTTGAATTTTGACTTTTCAGAATAATCATTTTTAAACCATTTGGCCAATTGAAATAGTTCAGAAATGTGGTTTGTGTCATGTTTGAAAGCCCATTCTTGTGCAGTACATACACACATTACCAACTTGCTTGAAAATTGGAGAAAAGTACACTTTTTTACCAACTCTATCCCACATTTTCATGGACCTTGATTCAGTACCACAAGACAGCAGATATAAATCACTTTTTCTGTCAATTGGAAAACCCGAGCTGCCTCCAAACTCAGAGAAAAACATTTGCTCTCCAAAATCCATTTTCTTGCATTTCTCAAAATCTGTCAAAAACTCTCAAAGAACTGAGCCTTGCCTTGCTCGATTCACCATCCAAGCATCATTGTGGACACATTTCAACTACCATTTCACGACTGTAAGGAGTTTTGCTCGACTGTTTGTTCCCACACATCATCCATGGCAGAACTAGATTTAAGCATCTTCAAGGGTTGCTGAGCCAAGCTTCTGCCTCCTTCCATCTTGTAAAAGCTTAATGTACATCTGTTTCAAGCATTAAGGACCAAACAACCACAATCCAGCTTAGTTCTTCAAATTTGGTAGGTATTTCGAATCCTTCACTTCATGAAATAATGCTGTGCAATGTATAGATCCTTTTACCCTGATCATTATGAGCTTTGAATGGTAGAAATTGGTTAAGTATTTAGCAAGATATTTGGAAATAAAGATTGATGTTCATATGAAGTTTTTGTTCGATTCTGTCTCAATAGCTTGTTTCCATGAAAATTGATGTTGGATTTGTCTTTGCCATGCTTGGATGAACATGTATGTGTGCTCATTACTCATTTCTGGGAGTTTTTGTTCTTGAGCAATTTGGATGTTGAATTTTCTTTTGTTCGATTCATGAACTATGCTGTGTTATAATGGAAATTGGTAATGGATTTGTGTTTGCCATGCTGTGCTGATCACTTATGTATGTTCAATTTGGATTTCTGGAAAAAATTTCATGAAACACGATTTGGGGAAGATGAACATTCATGTTGTATGCATAAACCCTAATTCCATTGAAGCCTTGCCCAGAATTCTGGAAATGTACGTGTGCATGGCACTGTTACGCCATGCTAGCCAATCAAAACATTTTAATCCGTGGCCTGAAACGCGGTCGTTTGGTTTAGTGAAGTCCAAAATTACAAATGTGCCATCCGGTCTTTTAAAAATCCAATTTAATCCATTTAATTTTCAATAATTATTTCACTTTGGTTACTCATTTTGCAAAATTCATAACTTATCCATTTCAAATCCAAATTCAGTGGGAATTTTTGCATCATCTTCATCACGATCCCTAGTTTTTTTTCATTATTTTTCCAGATTTTTTTGATCAGTGACTTTTAAATGGCATTAGGGTTTGTAGAATGTGACCAAATATTGTACATCTTGCCAAAACCATTGTGAAATTGTGATGATACATCCATTTGATCTGAAATTGTTTGTGCTTAATCTACACTCATCCATGTTTATTTTGATGTAAAGATCATGATTTTAGCTTATGTGGTTTGAGAGTTGTGAATTTTTGAAGTAAGGTGTGACAACTTGTGTCACACCATGGATGTGCAACTTCCTGATTTTTGTATCCATGCCTATTGACTTCCAATTGATTCAAAATTTTGCATGAACCTTCTCTTATATGTCTAGTTGACTTGTGATTTTTTATGGAATTGTTTGTGCCATTTTCCTAATTGTTTGAGATTTCTCTCCCCTGTCTAGTCAAATGTTGACCTCATGTGATGCATGTTGCCATTTCATTTGTGAAATTCTCATACTTTATTAGATGGACATGAAATTTTACATGAGATAACTAGACATCCTCATCTTTGCCATGGTTTTAGTCCCATTCATTTATCATACACCATCTCTGACTTATGATTTTTCTAAGTTGATGCATGTTTGGTTGACTTCTTTGAGCATGTTCAAAATTGCTTTGACTTTCTGATTTTCATTGACTGCCTTCCACTTGTCCAAATGAGATGAAATTTGACATGCTTACCATGCTATGTGTTGTGATTGATCATGATTTATTTGGTGATTTTTGGAAATGTTTGAGTTTGCTTTTGATGCAAGTCTTTCTGTTGACTCCTATGAGCTTCTGTTTGCTATACCTTGACCTAAATTGTTCATGAAATGATGATAGTGATTGATATGAACATGAAACCAATTGGGGTTGCTTCTTAAATGTTTGAATTTGATTTTGATTGGACATTGCTTGCTGTTTTGACTTTTTCATTCTCTTTTGACCCTAGGCTTGCCCTAGTGGTCCTGTTACTCACTTTTGAGCTTGTGTTTTCAGGTTGACCAACAAATGACCAATGAGGCCAATTCTTTTGATATGAGTTTGCTTGAATATCTTTGTCTAACTTGTTTGTTTTGTAGGTGGCTTGGCTCACATGCCTTGAGCTTTGTGCATTGCCCATTTATCTGCTTGTGTTGACTGTTGACCTTGGTTTCATTTTGATTTAACTTTGACTTGTGTACTAATGTTGTCTGACTGATTTCAGGTACTTTAGTTGCTTATAGTTCCTTGTGGACTTTGCTTTGCTTTGCTTTATAGCAATTTGCATTGAGGTATATTTCCTTTTCTTCATGTAGTCTGGAAGACTTGGCCTGTTACTTGGCCAGGCACCTGTCTGAAGTCCTCCTTAAGAGGCAATGTTTGTGGATGTTTAATTTTGTCCTTGCATAGAGTCAAAGACCTCCTAAGTGAAGAGGCAATTGGAAGAACCCAAGGGATAAGCAACCTATCCCCTGCTATTCTGTGTGTCATCTGCTTTGCTCACACCACTGTGTTGATGCATTACAGATACAAACCCAAGATCTTGTACAATTGTACAGTTGAGTCAGTATCAAATGTGTAGAAGGGTTCCCACTTTCTGAACCCACACATTCTTGTCTTAAGCTCTCCCAGGCCAGGGATAAGAGCTGTGAAGTCTTATCTTCACTCACCTTTCATCTGCTTCACCTTAGCCCCTCAATGGCAAGGTTAAGAGCAACATCTACCCAGTTCCAGAGGTTTGTTTGTTGAGGTTGATATGACCCCTCGACTAAAACCTAGCCTTGTTTGAGCCCCTTGCTTGTGTATAGTGTGTGCTACCTGTGCTTGTATGTTTGTTTGACTTGCTTCCTGTGCAAGTTAGGTTTAGTTTAGACTTGCTTCCTGTGCAAGTTAGGTTTTGCTTGGCTTGCTTCCTGTGCAAGTTAAGTGTGTGTGTGGCTTGCTTCCTGTGCAAGTCATGTTTAGGATAGGCTGGCTCCCTGTGCCAGTTAGCTAGAAACCTTAACTTAGGGATGATTTGCATGATAACATCTAGGCTCGAGTCGTAGTCTCCCTAGTTGTGTCTCCCTCTGTTATCTGGTTAGGCTAGTCCTTTGTCCCTCCGTAGGGGAACTACGTCGCCCTGATCCTCATACCAGATGAGGTACGTAGGCAGGAGATGAGCTGATCTCTCCGGGCGCCCTTTTTCTTTTTTGTGTGTGTTGTTTGACAGTTGCTAGGCTCGAGTGCCTGACTCCTTAGCAATTTGTTGTCTGTTTGTTTGAGTGTGTGCTTGACAGTTATAGGCTCGAGTCCCTGACTCCCTATTAACTTGTTGTGTTGTTGTGTGCTTGGAAGCTGATGTAAGTCCATCGAGTGGCATTAGGGTTCCAGTGTGCGTGTGTTTGGTTCGGATGCTGATGTAAGTCCAGTGATTGGCATTCAGGCTCCACGTTTGCCTTTGCCTGTGTTTGTTTGTGTGCGTGTCAGCTGAGCTACGAATGCTCTGATTCTTCTCTCGTCCGAGGAGATACGTATGCATAGGATGCGATATCCTAGCGAGCATGTGTCGTTTCCCCAGTCCGAACTACTCCGACTCTGATGTCTATGCCTGATAGACTAAGTAGGCCCAGGATCCGATATCCTGCCGAGTCAGTCTTGTTTGTTTCCTCGTGTCTCTTTCAGCCAGTGTGTGTGAGTGTGAGCAGTGTTTTAGCAACCATTTTCCTTCCTATTGTGCGTGGATCCCGTCGAGTACGACGGATGCGTAGGGGTGCTAATACCTTCCCTTCGCATAACCGACTCCCGAACCCATTCTCTTTGGTCGCGAGACCTTTCCTTTTCCAGGTTTACTCTGAGCGTTTCCTTTCCCCCTTTTTGGGATAAATAACGCACGGTGGCGGCTCTGTTGTTCTTGTTTTCCCGCCGGTTTTTCGCGTGATGCGACAGCTGGCGACTCTGCTGGGGATTATAGAGAAGTTGACCTGTGCTGGTCCATCTTCCCTAAGCGAGTCTCTCCTAGCGCTCTCTAGGTTAGGGTTTTGGTTGCTGTTTGCTGTTGTATTTATTGCATTCATTTGTATATATTTGCATTTACTGTTTGCATTTATTGTTTGCATTAATGTTTGCATTCATATTCATCTGTTCACCTGGCTGGCTGGTTGTCTGTTTCTCTCTGTTGGGGTGGGAGTTTCATGAGGTAAAAGGCCCAATACCCAAGCTATGAGTGAAATCTAGGATACTTAGGAATAGAGTGATTCATGGGAAGCGGGTGGTATTGCGCCACTTAGCGGAACATTGATATCACGAGCAGTTCAGACCCTGGTGGGATATTATCGTTACATACTTCGGGTGTGTATATGATGATGTTCTGCGAAAGGTTATTTATGATGCGTTTCTCTCGACCTTACCCTGGCCTAGATGACACCCGTGAGTGGGGAGGGAATGATCATTATTACAGGTACAGTTGGTGACTTGTTGGTGACTTGTTGGTGACTTGTTGGTGACTTGTTGGTGACTTGTGATCCTGTTGGTGACTATTGGTTCAGAATTTTGGGGTCTCAGATGACTTTGGGTTTCAGATGAATTTGTGGTTCCGAGTTCAAGCCGAAGCTTTGATCCTGTGTTCTGAGAGACACAGCCAACCAGTCGAGTCTGCATCATTTGCATCATAACATATTTATTTTTCAAAAGAAACGCAATAAAAAAAAAGATACAAAAAAAAAAAAAAAAAGAGAAAAGAAAAGAAAAAAAACTAATCCCTGCATGCATATCATTTCTCAGGTACATTCCAGAGCTTGTTCACTGATAGAGATGGCAACAGTCCCAGAGTTGAAGCGGAAGACTTGTTCCTACAGCTTTCACCGTGAACCTTTGACGTCTCTGATTGAGTTGAGCAACCTTATGACCAGTGGTAACCGGAAGGGGTTTGTTGACCAGTATGGAGATATTCTGACCCTGTTGAAGATGGTAGTCGATCCGGTGCCGTTGCAGACTCTTCTACAGTTCTACGACCCAGAGCTTCATTGTTTCACCTTTCAAGATTATCAGTTGGCGCCTACTCTTGAGGAGTACTCCATTCTGCTGAGTGTCCCGGTCCGGTATCAGGTTCCTTTCTTGGATGTGCCCAAGGAGGTTGATTTCAGAGTTGTTGCCAGAGCTCTCCATTTGGGTATCAAGGAAGTCAGTGATAGTTGGAAGTCCAGTGGGGATGTTGTAGGATTGCCTTTGAAGTTTCTGTTGAGGGTAGCTAGAGAAGAAGCAGAGAAGGGAAGTTGGGAAGCCTTTCATGCTCAGTTGGCCGTCATGATCTATGGGATCGTCCTGTTTCCGAGTATGCCCAATTTTGTTGACTATGCTGCAGTCAGTATTTTCATTGGAGGAAATCCAGTTCCTACTCTATTAGCTGACACTTACTATGCTATTCACAGTAGGCATGGTAAGGGTGGGGCTATCAGGTGTTGTCTCCCGCTTTTGCTCAGATGGTTCTTGTCTCTTCTGCCAGTCAGTGGACCTTTTGTGGATGCTCAGAGCACGCATAAGTGGACTCAGAGGGTTATGTCTCTTACTTCCTATGATATCAGATGGCAATCTTACCGGATGGATGTGCGTAACGTCATTATGAGCTGTGGAGGATTCCGTAATGTGCCACTCATAGGGACTAGGGGTTGCATCAATTACAACCCGGTTCTTTCTCTTCGCCAGTTGGGGTTTGTGATGAAGGGAAGACCACTTGAGGCTGAGGTAGCTGAAAGTGTGTATTTTGGAAAGCAGAGTGACCCGGCCAGATTGGAGCAGATAGGGAGAGCTTGGAAGTCTATTGGTGTGAAGGATGGATCTGTCTTAGGGAAGAAGTTTGCCGTTGCTATGCCCGATTACACTGATTGGGTCAAGAAGAGAGTAGAAACTTTGTTGTTACCCTACGATAGGATGGAGCCATTGTATGAGCAACCACCTTTGATCCTTGCTGAGAGTGTGCCTGCGGAGCACTACAAGCAAGCCCTGATGGAGAATCGCCGTTTGAGAGGGAAGGAGCAAGATACCCAGATGGAGCTGTACAAGGCCAAAGCTGATAGTTTGAATTTGGCTCATCAACTCAGAGGAGTGCGAGAAGAAGATGCTAGTAGACTGAGAAGCAAGAAGAGATCCTACGAGGAGATGGAAAGCATGTTAGATGCAGAACACCGGGAGTGCTTGAGGTTGCAGAGGGTTGAGGCCAGCTATCAGAAGAAGATCAGAGACTTGGAGAAGCAACTCAGAGATAAAGACATCCAGTTGAAGAAGGAAGTAGACTTGAGACAGGCATCAGAGAACCACCTTGGAGGAGAAGTGGTAGAGCTTAGACGACAACTGAAGGAGAAGATCACTCTTTTGCCAGAATGTTCAGAATGTGACCTGTTGATAGACCAGTGTCAGTACTTGAAGACTCTCATTCCGGGAGGCCGTTTGTCTTAGCTTGTATCTTTGATATGTATGTTGAGAATCACCTCCAGGCTTGTTGGATGGGATTCATTGTTGTACTCCGATTGTTTGGACTTTCTTTGTCGACTTTGTTGTATGATCCTGTTACTCATATAGATGAGGTTGTTGGTTTCACCTTGTACTCATCACTCTTGTGTATGTTGTTTCTGTGCTTCTATGTTGTTCTTGCTGCAGGTTGCCATCTTTTGAGGATGACTCAGGCTCTTTGAATGCCTGAGGAATGAACATATCATGTGCATCATACGCATCATTAGCACCATACTCATATCATTTTGCATAACAGGTGTTCTTGGTCGTGACTTCTCACTCTTGGTTCCTGTTCAGGCAGGATAGCTGATCAACGTCCGCACCGCTACTCAACAAGACTGAATCAACAGAGAGGTATGGATCAAGTTCAAGCTGAGTTGGCTGAGATGAAGGCTAACATGGCCCAGTTTATGAATATGATGCAAGGGGTTGCACAAGGTCAAGAAGAACTTCGAGCCATGGTTCAGAGACAAGAGGCTGCAATTCCACCGGTCAACCATGCTCCGCCAGAGGGAGGCCCGGTCAATGATAACAATGTTGCTGCTGCTGTACCCATCAACAACTATGTTGTAGGTGATGAGTTGGGGGGTATTCGAATCAACGGTCAACCTATTGCTCCAGATGCCGCTAATGCCAGAGCAGTCCGTGCCCCGGCCCGTAATCCTGCTCCGATTGTTGACAGACAAGAGGATATGTTCACTCTGCTCAGTGAAGACGAAGACGTTCTGGGAAGGGTTGATGAGAGGGATCGTAAAGTTGATGCCCTTGCTGAGAAAATTAGAGCTATGGAATGTCAAAATTCTCTCGGTTTTGATGTTACCAATATGGGGTTGGTGGAAGGTTTGAGAATCCCTTACAAGTTCAAAGCACCGTCCTTCGATAAATACAACGGTACTTCTTGCCCTCGCACCCATGTGCAGGCTTATTATCGAAAAATCTCTGCGTATACAGATGATGAAAAGATGTGGATGTATTTTTTCCAAGATAGTCTATCTGGGGCTTCTTTGGACTGGTACATGGAATTGAAGAGAGATTCTATCCGCTGTTGGAGGGATCTGGGTGAGGCCTTTTTGAGGCAATACAAACACAACATGGACATGGCACTGAGCCGGACTCAGCTGCAGAGTCTTTGTCAGAAATCCAATGAGAGCTTCAAGGAGTACGCCCAGAGGTGGCGTGAACTGGCTGCTAGAGTTCAACCCCCTATGCTGGAGAGGGAGTTGACAGACATGTTTATCGGTACTCTTCAGGGTGTGTTTATGGACCGGATGGGGAGCTGCCCATTCGGTAGTTTTTCTGATGTTGTCATTTGTGGAGAGAGGACTGAGAGCTTGATTAAAACTGGGAAGATCCAAGATGCTGGTTCCTCTTCTTCCAAGAAGCCGTTTGCTGGGGCACCTCGTCGAAGAGAGGGTGAAACTAATGCTGTTCAACACCGCAGAGATCAGAACAGAATTGAATACCGTCAAGCTGCTGCAGTAACCATTCCGGCACCTCAGCCTCGTCAACAACAACAACAAAGAGTTCAACAACCGCAACAACAACAACAGCAGCAACATCCGTATCAGCCCAGACAAAGGATGCCTGATCGACGTTTTGATTCGCTACCCATGTCGTACGCCGAACTGCTGCCCGAACTACTCAGGTTGGGGATGGTTGAGTTGCGTACAATGGCTCCGCCTACAGTATTGCCTCCTGGGTACGACGCCAACGTCCGTTGTGACTTTCACTCTGGGGCACCAGGACATCATACTGAGAAGTGTCGGGCTCTCCAGCACAAGGTCCAAGATTTGATCGATGCCAAGGCGATCAACTTCGCTCCAGTGCCTAACGTCGTAAACAACCCTATGCCTCAGCATGGTGGGCATAGAGTGAACAATATTGAGGGGAAAGAAGCTGAAGATCTGGTTGTTAATGTTGATGATGTTCAGACTTCTCTGCTAGTTGTGAAGGGCCGTCTGCTGAATGGGGGTGTCTACTCGGGCTGTGATGAGGATTGTTTGGGCTGTGCAGAATCTGAGAATGGTTGCGACCAGTTAAGGGCCGGTATCCAGGGTATGATGGATGAGGGTTGTTTGCAATTCAGTAGGGCTGTAAAAGATCGTGGAACAGTGTCAACTATCACCATTTACTTTAAACTGTCTGAAGGACGTGGACAAAGGGTCGTTAGTGCACCTGCAACAAATGGTACCCCAGTTACCATTTCCGTGCCTGTAACCATCAGTGCTCCAACTACTATCGTTGCGTCTGGAAGAAGGGCTGTTGAGAATAGTAGAGCCGTGCCGTGGAAGTATGATAATGCTTACTGCAGTAACAGAAGGGCTGAAAGTCAGACGAGACCAGTGAATCAAACTCCAGTGACAATTGGTTTACCGAATAGAGTTCCTGCAACTGTCGGTCCGGCTGTGGATAATGTAGGGGGTCCAGGAGGTTTTACCAGAAGCGGTCGTCTGTTCGCACCGCAGCCTTTGAGGGACAATAATGCTGAGGCTCTCGCCAAAGCAAAGGGTAAGCAAGCTGTGGTTGAGGAAGAACCTGTCCAGAAGGAAGCGCCCGAGGGGACATTTGAGAAGGACGTGGAGGAGTTTATGAAGATAATCAAGAAGAGTGACTACAAGATTGTAGATCAGTTGAATCAAACTCCGTCCAAGATTTCTATACTTTCACTGTTGTTGTGCTCTGAGGCACACCGTAATGCATTGCTGAAGATGTTGAATCTGGCTTACGTGCCTCAGGAGATTTCTGTCAATCAACTGGAGGGTGTGATGGCCAACGTGAGCACCAGGCATGGTGTAGGATTCACCAACCTGGACTTACCGCCTGAAGGGCGAAACCATAACAAAGCCTTGCACATCACCATGGAGTGCAAGGGGGCAGTGTTGTCTCACGTATTGGTAGACACCGGGTCGTCACTGAATGTGCTGCCTAAGCAGATTCTGAAGAAGATTGATGTGGAAGGGTTTGTGCTTACTCCCAGTGACCTGATCGTTCGTGCCTTCGACGGATCCAAACGTTCTGTGTGTGGGGAAGTTACCTTGCCTGTGAAGATAGGTCCTGAGGTATTCGATATCATCTTCTATGTTATGGACATCCAGCCCGCCTATAGTTGTTTATTGGGGCGTCCATGGATTCATGCAGTAGGGGCAGTCTCGTCGACTCTCCATCAAAAACTCAAGTATGTCTGGAACGGTCAGATTGTGACTGTGTGCGGTGAAGAAGAGATTCTGGTGAGTCATCTATCCTCGTTCAAATATGTTGAGGTGGATGGCGAGATCCACGAAACCTTATGTCAGGCGTTTGAGACTGTGGCTCTTGAGAAAGTGGCGTACGCTGAGCAGAGGAAGCCAGGTGCTTCAATTACTTCTTACAAGCAGGCTAAGGAGGTTGTTGATTCTGGCAAAGCTGAAGGCTGGGGCAAGATGGTGTACTTGCCTGTCAAAGAAGACAAATTTGGCGTTGGTTACGAGCCTCTCCAAGCAGAGAAAAATGGTCAAGCGGGTCCGAGTACCTTTACCAGCGCTGGGCTGATGAATCATGGCGACGTCTCTGTAACCGGTAGTGAAGACTGTGACAGTGATTGTGATCTGGATAACTGGGTTCGCCCGTGTGCACCAGGGGGGTCTATCAACAACTGGACGGCTGAAGAAGTGGTTCAAGTTACTCTTCTGACAGAGTAATTTTCTGTTGTTTTTGTCATTTTGCATGAAAATCCTACGATCTGCCCAAGGCGTAGTGATTCATTGTAGGGCCTCATCATGTTTTAATGATTATCATTAATGAAGGACATTTTTTGAAATCAAACTTTGTGATCCCTGTCTTTCTATTTTTTGTTTTCATCTTTTTTCAAAATAATAAAAATGGCAATGTTTTTGTTTTTTGTGACTTTATTGAACTCTTTTTCTAAAACAAAGCATTAAACATGCAGAAGCGATCTTATGGCATTCACTATGAACAGTTCTGTTATGGCTCAGTATGATTTCGACAATCCCATCTACCAAGCTGAAGAGGAGAGTGAGGAAGACTGTGAACTTCCTGCAGAATTGGCCAGATTGCTGAAGCAGGAGGAAAGGGTCATCCAACCTCATCAGGAGGAGTTGGAGGTTGTTAATTTGGGTACTGAGGACGCCAAAAGAGAAATCAAGATCGGGGCTGCTTTAGAGGACTCTGTCAAGAGGAGGCTGATTGAGATGCTGAGAGAATATGTGGAGATATTCGCCTGGTCATATCAAGATATGCCTGGTTTGGATACAGACATTGTGGTGCACCGATTACCTCTTAGAGAAGGATGTCCTTCGGTCAAGCAGAAGCTTCGTAGAACGAGTCCTGACATGGCAACTAAGATCAAGGAAGAGGTTCAGAAGCAGTGGGATGCAGGTTTTTTGGTTGTTACAAGTTATCCCCCATGGGTGGCCAACATCGTTCCTGTGCCGAAGAAGGATGGTAAAGTCAGAATGTGTGTCGATTACCGGGATCTGAATAGAGCGAGTCCGAAAGATGATTTCCCCTTACCTCACATTGATGTATTGGTTGATAATACGGCTCAATCCTCGGTATTCTCTTTCATGGATGGGTTCTCTGGATATAATCAGATCAAGATGGCGCCAGAGGATATGGAAAAGACGACATTCATTACACCTTGGGGCACGTTCTGCTATAAGGTGATGCCATTTGGGCTAAAGAATGCTGGTGCTACCTATCAGAGGGCAATGACGACTCTCTTTCATGACATGATGCACAAAGAAATTGAAGTATACGTAGATGATATGATTGCGAAGTCGCAGACAGAAGAGGAGCACCTGGTTAACTTGCAGAAGCTGTTTGACCGGTTGAGAAAGTTCAAGCTGAGGTTGAATCCGAACAAGTGTACGTTTGGGGTGAGATCAGGGAAGCTGTTAGGCTTCATCGTCAGTGAAAAAGGGATTGAGGTTGATCCAGCAAAAGTCAAAGCTATTCAAGAGATTCCTGAACCAAAAACGGAAAAGCAGGTCCGTGGGTTTTTAGGGAGATTGAACTACATTGCAAGGTTCATATCTCACCTAACTGCCACGTGTGAACCAATTTTCAAACTGCTCAGAAAGAATCAGGCGATCAAGTGGAATGATGATTGTCAGAAAGCTTTTGACAAGATTAAAGAGTATTTACAGAAACCTCCAATTCTGATACCTCCAGTTCCAGGGAGACCTCTGATAATGTACCTGTCAGTGACTGAGAACTCGATGGGGTGTGTATTGGGACAGCATGACGAGTCTGGTCGAAAAGAGCATGCCATATACTACCTTAGCAAAAAGTTTACCGACTGTGAAACAAGATATTCACTGCTCGAGAAAACTTGCTGTGCTTTGGCCTGGGCTGCTCGCCGACTGAGGCAGTATATGTTGAACCATACTACCTTATTGATTTCTAAGATGGATCCAGTGAAGTACATCTTTGAGAAACCGGCTCTCACCGGGCGCGTTGCTCGTTGGCAGATGATTCTAACAGAATATGATATTCAGTACACGTCGCAAAAGGCCATCAAAGGTAGTATTCTGTCAGACTACCTCGCCGAGCAACCGATTGAAGATTATCAGCCTATGATGTTTGAATTCCCCGATGAAGACATCATGTATCTTAAGATGAAAGATTGCGAAGAGCCGCTTGTCGAGGAAGGACCGAATCTGGATGACAAATGGACAATGATGTTTGATGGGGCTGTGAATATGAATGGTAACGGTGTTGGGGCAGTATTGATCAATCCTAAAGGTGCTCATATACCTTTTTCTGCCAGATTGACGTTTGACGTCACCAACAACGAAGCTGAGTACGAGGCTTGTATCATGGGGATAGAAGAAGCCATTGATCTGAGGATCAAAACTCTTGATATATTTGGAGATTCAGCTCTAGTGGTCAATCAAGTCAATGGAGATTGGAATACGAATCAGCCGCATTTGATTCCGTATAGAGATTACACCAGAAGAATACTGACGTTCTTCAAGAAGGTGAAGTTGTATCATGTCCCCCGGGATGAGAATCAAATGGCTGATGCCTTGGCTACTTTGTCGTCTATGATCAAAGTTCATTGGTGGAATCATGTGCCACATGTTGCGGTGAATCGACTCGAGAGGCCTGCGTATGTGTTTGCAGCCGAGTCTGATGTGGGTGATGAGAAGCCGTGGTATTACGACATCAAGAACTTCCTCAAGACTCAGGAGTATCCTGAAGGTGCGTCGAAGAATGACAAGAAGACCCTGAGAAGGCTAGCTGGAAGCTTCTATTTGAATCAGGATGATGTGCTGTATAAGAGAAACTTTGACATGGTCTTGCTCAGATGCGTGGACAAACCCGAGGCGGACATGTTAATGTAGGAAGTTCATGAAGGTTCCTTCGGTACTCATGCCGGCGGACATGCAATGGCTAAGAAATTGTTGAGAGCGGGTTACTACTGGATGACTATGGAATCCGATTGTTTCAAGTATGCTCGGAAGTGCCATAAGTGTCAAATTTATGCTGATAAGGTGCATGTACCACCAAGCCCTCTGAATGTCATGAATTCGCCTTGGCCGTTTGCCATGTGGGGCATTGATATGATTGGGAAGATTGAGCCTACTGCTTCGAATGGACATCGCTTCATTTTGGTAGCGATTGACTATTTCACCAAATGGGTGGAAGCAGCTTCCTATGCTAACGTTACCAAACAAGTGGTTACTCGGTTCATCAAGAAGGAAATCATATGTCGTTATGGAGTTCCTGAGAGAATCATCACTGACAATGGTTCGAATCTCAATAACAAGATGATGAAAGAGCTTTGTAAAGATTTCAAGATTGAACATCACAATTCTTCTCCTTACAGACCGAAGATGAATGGTGCTGTAGAAGCGGCGAACAAGAATATCAAGAAGATTGTGCAGAAGATGGTCGTTACGTACAAGGATTGGCATGAGATGCTGCCTTTCGCTTTGCATGGGTACCGTACCTCAGTACGTACGTCGACCGGGGCAACCCCTTACTCCCTTGTGTATGGTATGGAAGTTGTCCTACCTGTTGAAGTGGAGATTCCTTCTCTGAGAGTTTTATTGGATGTCAAGCTGGACGAAGCCGAGTGGATTCGAACAAGGTTTAACGAGTTGAGCCTTATCGAAGAGAGACGACTAGCAGCTGTATGCCATGGACAGTTGTATCAGCGAAGGATGAAGCGGGCCTTTGATCAGAAAGTGCGTCCTCGAAGCTATCAGATCGGTGATCTAGTTTTGAAGAGGATCCTCCCTCCCGGTGCAGATAACAGGGGCAAGTGGACTCCTAATTATGAAGGTCCGTATGTTGTGAAGAAGGTCTTCTCCGGTGGAGCCTTGATGCTTACAACTATGGATGGTGAAGATTTTCCGTCCCCTGTTAACTCAGATGTAGTCAAAAAATACTTCGCATAAATTGACCCGCTGGACAAAAGGAAAAAAAGAGTCCAGGCAAAAAAGGGGCATCCCGGCGAACCAAAAAAAAACAGAAAGGAAAGGTTCGGGCAAAAATTAGGGATAAAATGAAAAGAATTTGTACACCCGGTAAGTCGAAAACCCGCAAGGGTGGCTTAGGCAAAAATGGGTATCCCGGTGGATTGAAAACCCGAAAGGGTGATCCAGCCAAAAGAGGGATTAAAGAGAAGACTACAGTCTGAGTTGTCCGTACTTCATCAAGCTTTGTCGTCTGCCATCTCGAAAGATGTGATCCGTCCAGTCATTCTTCTCGGAAAGCAAGGAGTTGGGAGGAAAACTAATGATCTGTGAGTTATAACAGAATTGGGAAATAGTGGATGCCGTGTTCACGTTGCCATTAGGATAGATTTTTCCTTTTGTGCGCAATTACCTCTTTCTAGGAATTGCCTCCCAATGTATTTGCCTTTTCAGGCACATTTTCAATCAATAAAAGTCGTTATTCAGATAAATAGCTCTTTGGTTTTTACTTTTACTGTTTTGTTTGCAAAAATGTCCGAATTTTTGATAAGCATTGCATATAAGAACATGAAGGCTAAACAATAGCTTGCAGGACGATGAAACATTTGAAAATCATTTTGAATGTTGAGGACACTTGAGCGTATCTTGTCCATGTATCCCCTGGGGGCATTTTATTGTGCTGTTTTTCAGGTTGGCATCTGTGAGGACGTTTCCTCAGCAGATATTTTCCCCAAGCAAGTTTGGAAGCTATCAGAGCTATGTTCCCCTGTGGAGACGTCTGTGGATAGTGCCTTCTATTCCCCAGCAGATCCAAGGATTGCCTATCCCCAGCAGGCCTGTATTTGCCGATTTCCTCCCCGAGTGAGGCAGGTTCATTGAAATTTATCTCCAGCATTTATCCTATCCGTGGACTGAAGGATATCCCCAGCGGAGTTTACCTTTCCCCGGCAGCAGTGCTATTCTCCAACATGAGTGAGAAGTCGTTGCTCTCCTTGCAGAGTCTCCCCGCAGAGTTGGAGTACCCGATCAGTTTTGGCTCCCCAGCCGGAGTTTTTCATCATTTTTGCATTTTTGCATTTTAGTGATCATTGCATCCTCAAACTGCGTAGCATTCCCATTCAATATGGAGCATTACGCCATAGAAAAATTCAAACATATGCATTCATGTGTTAACCTCACCAGACCGTATCCCCGGCAGAGGCGGATCATTTCATTCAACATCAGCACAGCAAGTCTGCCACAGTTGCTCTTGACAGTGTTCAGGATTGATATCCCCACAGAGGTTTATTACCTCACCCGTTGGTGACAGAAAGTTTGTTTCTCCCCAGTGAGACCCCCAGCAAGTGGTCAACCTTGCCTTGACATATCTAAAAAGTCGTTCTTGTGATACCGGTAAGTGTCATACTAGCACTCGCGTGTGTTTCTTTGTTTGGTGTCGGTAAACACCATTGTTTCGGTGTCTGTAAACATCGGGTATTCTCCCCAGTCATCAATAAATGTCTGGTCATCATTTTTGGGTGTCGGTAAACACCATTGTTTCGGTGTCTGTAAACATCGGGTTTTCTCCCCAGTCATCGGTAAATGTCTGGTCATTTTTTGATGTCGGTAAACATCATCTTTCGATGTCGGTAAACATCGAGTCTTTTCTGCAGTCATCGGTAAATGTCTGATAATCCCCAGCTAGAGATCCCCAGTAGAGTCATCGGTAAATGTCCTATCTGGTTTCCAGTTGCAAATACTGGTTTTTTCCCTTAGTGAAGTGTTCCCCGGTCATCGGTAAATGTCTGGTCGTTTTTGGATGTCGGTAAACATCATCTTTCGATGTCGGTAAACGTCGAGTCTCATCCCAGTCATCGGTAAATGTCTGGTCATGCTTTGTTTCCTTGTTGATAAAATCAAGATCCCCAGAAGTCGTCGGTAAACGTCTTGTCTGATTACACCACAAAGACTTTGTTCCCCCCCAAGTGGAGACGCCATCGGTAAATGGCCCTGTATGCTTCGATATCGGTAAATATTGAATACCCAGTTTTATCCGCCATCGGTAAATGGCCCCGTTTTCTTCGATATCGGTAAATATCAGATCTCCAATTGCAGTAGCTATCGGTAAATGGTCTCACTGAAGTTGATATCGGTAAATGTCAAGTTTCTTTGAAGCCACCATCGGTAAATGGTTTTGCTTCCTTTTACATCAGAAGTTGTTTCCCAGCAGCCATCGGTAAATGGTTTTGCTGAAGTTGATATCGGTAAATATCAAGTTACCAGTTTCTAACCATCGGTAAATGGTTTCGCTTTTCTGAAGATGTCAATTGCAGGCGTCATCAGTAAATGACCTGGTTCTTCTTGTATCATATCCGGCAGAGTGCAAATTTCTACGGTTCTTGGTATTCAATCCCTGTTTACCCTGAAAGTCTGACAGTCGTTGCTCTCATCCATTCGGGTTCCCAGCTGATTGAATAGGGGCAGCTGTAGCACCTCAAATTTGCACCTATCATTGTACATACATTTTCATATTAGGTCATAACATAACATGGTCCACTGCATAGCATTGCATTGTCCCATTTGCCTCAAGTGCAAGTCATCAGAAGAATTAGGTCAAACTGATCAGGAGATCAGTCAACCAAGCAAGCAAGTGTGTTTTTCATCAAGCCAAGGCCCTAGGGTTGGTCCAACATGTTCACATGACTTGGGGATCCATTTGAAGTGTTTTGGTCAAGGTTTGGATGTTCAGAAGTCATCAGTCAATGCACAATCAGTCAAAAACCTAAAAGTCAACTGTTGGTCAACTGTGCATTTAATCAGTGATTTGATGATGGAAATTGGTTTGAGAGGTCTCATTCATGTCCAAATAAGCCTCGTATATCATGTCAAACACCACCATGGAAGAATTTGAAGCCAGATCAGAAATTTCCAAAAAGGGAAACTGGACCTGTAACTGAAACCTGCCAAAAATGGAAAGTCTTGATCCTCAAACTTACATCATGATACAAGCTTCAAATGAATTTTTGCCCAACATGAAAGTTGAAGATCTTGTTCTCCCATTTCCAAAAAGTCCAAGAACACTCAATTCCCATGTATGGTTGGCAAGTTATGATCAATTCATTTTCAAAAATTCTTGAACTTCAAAAGGCCATATCTCTCAAACCATTTGGCCAATTTGGGTGGGGTTTTTTCCTACAAGTCACATTTGATCCCCTCTTTCCAAATATGTCATCCTCATGCACCAAAACATCACCATGCAAAATGGCCTTTTTGAACTTGCCTTAATTAATTTCAAGTGAGTTGAATTTTGACTTTTCAGAATAATCATTTTTAAACCATTTGGCCAATTGAAATAGTTCAGAAATGTGGTTTGTGTCATGTTTGAAAGCCCATTCTTGTGCAGTACATACACACATTACCAACTTGCTTGAAAATTGGAGAAAAGTACACTTTTTTACCAACTCTATCCCACATTTTCATGGACCTTGATTCAGTACCACAAGACAGCAGATATAAATCACTTTTTCTGTCAATTGGAAAACCCGAGCTGCCTCCAAACTCAGAGAAAAACATTTGCTCTCCAAAATCCATTTTCTTGCATTTCTCAAAATCTGTCAAAAACTCTCAAAGAACTGAGCCTTGCCTTGCTCGATTCACCATCCAAGCATCATTGTGGACACATTTCAACTACCATTTCACGACTGTAAGGAGTTTTGCTCGACTGTTTGTTCCCACACATCATCCATGGCAGAACTAGATTTAAGCATCTTCAAGGGTTGCTGAGCCAAGCTTCTGCCTCCTTCCATCTTGTAAAAGCTTAATGTACATCTGTTTCAAGCATTAAGGACCAAACAACCACAATCCAGCTTAGTTCTTCAAATTTGGTAGGTATTTCGAATCCTTCACTTCATGAAATAATGCTGTGCAATGTATAGATCCTTTTACCCTGATCATTATGAGCTTTGAATGGTAGAAATTGGTTAAGTATTTAGCAAGATATTTGGAAATAAAGATTGATGTTCATATGAAGTTTTTGTTCGATTCTCTCTCAATAGCTTGTTTCCATGAAAATTGATGTTGGATTTGTCTTTGCCATGCTTGGATGGACATGTATGTGTGCTCATTACTCATTTCTGGGAGTTTTTGTTCTTGAGCAATTTGGATGTTGAATTTTCTTTTGTTCGATTCATGAACTATGCTGTGTTATAATGGAAATTGGTAATGGATTTGTGTTTGCCATGCTGTGCTGATCACTTATGTATGTTCAATTTGGATTTCTGGAAATTTTTTCATGAAACACGATTTGGGGAAGATGAACATTCATGTTGTATGCATAAACCCTAATTCCATTGAAGCCTTGCCCAGAATTCTGGAAATGTACGTGTGCATGGCACTGTTACGCCATGCTAGCCAATCAAAACATTTTAATCCGTGGCCTGAAACGCGGTCGTTTGGTTTAGTGAAGTCCAAAATTACAAATGTGCCATCCGGTCTTTTAAAAATCCAATTTAATCCATTTAATTTTCAATAATTATTTCACTTTGGTTACTCATTTTGCAAAATTCATAACTTATCCATTTCAAATCCAAATTCAGTGGGAATTTTTGCATCATCTTCATCACGATCCCTAGTTTTTTATCATTATTTTTCCAGATTTTTTTGATCAGTGACTTTTAAATGGCATTAGGGTTTGTAGAATGTGACCAAATATTGTACATCTTGCCAAAACCATTGTGAAATTGTGATGATACATCCATTTGATCTGAAATTTTTTGTGCTTAATCTACACTCATCCATGTTTATTTTGATGTAAAGATCATGATTTTAGCTTATGTGGTTTGAGAGTTGTGAATTTTTGAAGTAAGGTGTGACAACTTGTGTCACACCATGGATGTGCAACTTCCTGATTTTTGTATCCATGCCTATTGACTTCCAATTGATTCAAAATTTTGCATGAACCTTCTCTTATATGTCTAGTTGACTTGTGATTTTTTATGGAATTGTTTGTGCCATTTTCCTAATTGTTTGAGATTTCTCTCCCCTGTCTAGTCAAATGTTGACCTCATGTGATGCATGTTGCCATTTCATTTGTGAAATTCTCATACTTTATTAGATGGACATGAAATTTTACATGAGATAACTAGACATCCTCATCTTTGCCATGGTTTTAGTCCCATTCATTTATCATACACCATCTCTGACTTATGATTTTTCTAAGTTGATGCATGTTTGGTTGACTTCTTTGAGCATGTTCAAAATTGCTTTGACTTTCTGATTTTCATTGACTGCCTTCCACTTGTCCAAATGAGATGAAATTTGACATGCTTACCATGCTATGTGTTGTGATTGATCATGATTTATTTGGTGATTTTTGGAAATGTTTGAGTTTGCTTTTGATGCAAGTCTTTCTGTTGACTCCTATGAGCTTCTGTTTGCTATACCTTGACCTAAATTGTTCATGAAATGATGATAGTGATTGATATGAACATGAAACCAATTGGGGTTGCTTCTTAAATGTTTGAATTTGATTTTGATTGGACATTGCTTGCTGTTTTGACTTTTTCATTCTCTTTTGACCCTAGGCTTGCCCTAGTGGTCCTGTTACTCACTTTTGAGCTTGTGTTTTCAGGTTGACCAACAAATGACCAATGAGGCCAATTCTTTTGATATGAGTTTGCTTGAATATCTTTGTCTAACTTGTTTGTTTTGTAGGTGGCTTGGCTCACATGCCTTGAGCTTTGTGCATTGCCCATTTATCTGCTTGTGTTGACTGTTGACCTTGGTTTCATTTTGATTTAACTTTGACTTGTGTACTAATGTTGTCTGACTGATTTCAGGTACTTTAGTTGCTTATAGTTCCTTGTGGACTTTGCTTTGCTTTGCTTTATAGCAATTTGCATTGAGGTATATTTCCTTTTCTTCATGTAGTCTGGAAGACTTGGCCTGTTACTTGGCCAGGCACCTGTCTGAAGTCCTCCTTAAGAGGCAATGTTTGTGGATGTTTAATTTTGTCCTTGCATAGAGTCAAAGACCTCCTAAGTGAAGAGGCAATTGGCAGAACCCAAGGGATAAGCAACCTATCCCCTGCTATTCTGTGTGTCATCTGCTTTGCTCACACCACTGTGTTGATGCATTGCAGATACAAACCCAAGATCTTGTACAATTGTACAGTTGAGTCAGTATCAAATGTGTAGAAGGGTTCCCACTTTCTGAACCCACACATTCTTGTCTTAAGCTCTCCCAGGCCAGGGATAAGAGCTGTGAAGTCTTATCTTCACTCACCTTTCATCTGCTTCACCTTAGCCCCTCAATGGCAAGGTTAAGAGCAACATCTACCCAGTTCCAGAGGTTTGTTTGTTGAGGTTGATATGACCCCTCGACTAAAACCTAGCCTTGTTTGAGCCCCTTGCTTGTGTATAGTGTGTGCTACCTGTGCTTGTATGTTTGTTTGACTTGCTTCCTGTGCAAGTTAGGTTTAGTTTAGACTTGCTTCCTGTGCAAGTTAGGTTTTGCTTGGCTTGCTTCCTGTGCAAGTTAAGTGTGTGTGTGGCTTGCTTCCTGTGCAAGTCATGTTTAGGATAGGCTGGCTCCCTGTGCCAGTTAGCTAGAAACCTTAACTTAGGGATGATTTGCATGATAACATCTAGGCTCGAGTCGTAGTCTCCCTAGTTGTGTCTCCCTCTGTTATCTGGTTAGGCTAGTCCTTTGTCCCTCCGTAGGGGAACTACGTCGCCCTGATCCTCATACCAGATGAGGTACGTAGGCAGGAGATGAGCTGATCTCTCCGGGCGCCCTTTTTCTTTTTTGTGTGTGTTGTTTGACAGTTGCTAGGCTCGAGTGCCTGACTCCTTAGCAATTTGTTGTCTGTTTGTTTGAGTGTGTGCTTGACAGTTATAGGCTCGAGTCCCCGACTCCCTATTAACTTGTTGTGTTGTTGTGTGCTTGGAAGCTGATGTAAGTCCATCGAGTGGCATTAGGGTTCCAGTGTGCGTGTGTTTGGTTCGGATGCTGATGTAAGTCCAGTGATTGGCATTCAGGCTCCACGTTTGCCTTTGCCTGTGTTTGTTTGTGTGCGTGTCAGCTGAGCTACGAATGCTCTGATTCTTCTCTCGTCCGAGGAGATACGTATGCATAGGATGCGATATCCTAGCGAGCATGTGTCGTTTCCCCAGTCCGAACTACTCCGACTCTGATGTCTATGCCTGATAGACTAAGTAGGCCCAGGATCCGATATCCTGCCGAGTCAGTCTTGTTTGTTTCCTCGTGTCTCTTTCAGCCAGTGTGTGTGAGTGTGAGCAGTGTTTTAGCAACCATTTTCCTTCCTATTGTGCATGGATCTCGTCGAGTACGACGGATGCGTAGGGGTGCTAATACCTTCCCTTCGCATAACCGACTCCCGAACCCATTCTCTTTGGTCGCGAGACCTTTCCTTTTCCAGGTTTACTCTGAGCGTTTCCTTTCCCCCTTTTTGGGATAAATAACGCACGGTGGCGGCTCTGTTGTTCTTGTTTTCCCGCCGGTTTTTCGCGTGATGCGACACTCACTAATTCCTCACCATGGGAATTAGCTACCACCATAAAGGCCACAATATGCATGCTAATCACCTAGCAATGCTAAATCATCAACCACAATTCAAGAATAGACATATGCTCACACTCTAAGCCATAAAACAGTCTATTCACAAATGCACACATAACTGATACATTCACAAGATCATGCATACCATCACACATCAATCAGTATTTTATCACATAAGCATATCAGATCATGCCCAAGAACAACCACAGTATTAGCACACTCTACTAATACCTATACTACTCAAAACAACGGGAAATGATCCCTAATATATCGTACATCAGCTAAATCACATTACTCAGCTGAACAACCAAAAACTGCACAACGACAGCACAAAAAATCACAATCCTGCCCATACGCGTACTGCCTAGTCCCATACGCGTATGGCCCATTTCTCAGCCAAATCCCATACGCGTAACACCATCTCATACGCGTATGCTACGCGTATCACTTCCCCATACGCGTACCAACAGAGACCAAACTACGTTCAAAACATCATCTTCCTCATCCATACGCGTATTGCCTAGTGCCATACACGTACCAGACCATCTCATACGCGTATTGCCTAGTGCCATACGCGTATGACCAGAAACCAGACTTCCAGATCTGTTATGGCTTTCTCTGCTACGAGATCTATCCAATCCAACCTTCCACAGTCCAATTTTACATATTATTCGTTCATATCTTCTAACACAATTCATACCCTATTCGATTTCACAAAATCTAACATTATTACATCTAATTCCTACGAATTTCCTCCATTTATAATCCAAATTTCATTCATCCAATATTTCACAAATTTCATCATACATCATTCCAATCAGAGGTAAATCAATAGTCTATCACTACCCATTACATGTTATCCCATAATACCCATTAATCGACGATAAACCCCCCTTACCTGAGTTAATCCGGCAAATCCTGCAGCTTCAAGTTCTTCCTCTCTTCAACCCTTGTTCTCTGGTTCTCTTTGCCCTTTTTCCACTTTTCTGCCCCTTTTTCCTTTTCACGTGAAAAATAAACCTTTTTACTAAATGGGACCTTTTCTAATTCCAACTTTTATTCCAATAAAATAATAACCCAATAATAATAATTCCAATAATAATCCAATTATTTAATTAAATTAATAAATATATTATTAACTTAAATTAAATAATTATCTTATTTTATCGGGGTGTTACAACTCTCCCCCACTAAAAGAGTTTTCGTCCTCGAAAACATACCTCAAGCGAATAACTCTGGATAAGACTCCTTCATCTGACTCTCAAGTTCCCAAGTCACATTGCCACCTGCTGGTCCTCCCCAAGCTACCTTCACCAAAGCAATCTCTTTACCCCGCAACTGCTTCAACTCTCGATCCTCAATCCTCATAGGTGATGTTTCAACAGTCAGGTTATCTCTCACCTGGACATCATCTACTTGGACCACATGCGACGGATCATGAATGTACCTCCTCAACTGAGACACATGAAAAACCTCATGCAAATTCGCAAGTGACGGCGGTAAAGCGATACGATAGGCTACTTCCCCTATCCTCTCCAAAATCTGATAAGGACCAATAAATCGAGGTGTCAACTTCTTCGACTTCAAAGCTCGACCAACCCCAGTTATCGGAGTAACACGAAGAAACACATGATCTCCCTCTTGAAACTCAAGTGACTTCCTCCTCTTGTCGTGATAACTCTTCTGACGACTCTGAGCAATCCTCATCTTCTCCTGAATCATCTTAATCTTTTCCGTAGTCTGTTGAACAATCTCCGGTCCAACCATAGCACTCTCACCGGACTCATACCAACATAAAGGCGTCCGACATCTCCTACCATACAAAGCTTCAAATGGTGCCATACCAATGCTCGAATGAAAACTATTGTTGTAGGTAAACTCAATCAAAGGTAAATAACAATCCCAAGCACCTCCCTTTTCCAAAACACAAGCTCTCAAAAGATCCTCTAGTGACTGAATCGTCCTCTCAGTCTGACCATCAGTCTGCGGATGATATGCAGAACTCAATCTCAACTTGGTTCCCAAAGCCCTCTACAAACCTTCCCAGAACTTCGATGTAAATCTAGGATCTCTGTCCGAAACAATACTCGACGGAATACCATGCAAACTTACAATTTTCTCAATATACAATTTAGCTAATCTCTCCAATGGATAGTCCATTCTGATCGGAATAAAATGAGCCGATTTTGTCAATCTGTCAACAATCACCCAAATAGCTTCAAAATTCTTAATCGTTCTCGGTAAACCAGAAACAAAATCCATACTGATACTATCCCACTTCCACTCTGGAATAGCCAACGGTTGCATTAGCCCAGACGGCTTCTGATGCTCAATCTTTGACTTCTGACAAGTCAAACAAGAATAAACAAAACTCGCAATTTCTCTTTTCATTCCCGGCCACCAAAATAACTTTTTCAAATCATGATACATCTTCGTAGCCCCAGGATGAATACTCAAGCCACTACGATGTCCTTCCTCAAGAATACTCTTCTTCAGTTTGGTAACATCCGGAATACATACCCGATTACCAAATTTCAAAACACCATTCTCATCAACTCTGAATTCACCACCTTGACCTTGATTCACTAGAGTCAACTTATCAACCAAAAACACATCGGATTTCTGACCCTCTCTAATCTCATCCAGAATACCACTCGTTAACTTCAACATTCCCAATTTAACACTATTGTGAGTACTCTCACACACCAAACTCAAGTCTCTAAACTGCTCAATTAAATCCAATTCCTTAACCATTAACATAGACATATGCAATGATTTCCGACTCAATGCATCAGCCACTACGTTTGCTTTACCCGGATGGTAGTTCAAACCAAAGTCGTAATCCTTCAGAAACTCTAACCATCTCCTCTGTCTCATATTCAGCTCTTTCTGATCAAACAAATACCTTAAACTTTTATGGTCACTGAAAACCTCAAATCTTGACCCGTACAAGTAATGCCTCCATAACTTCAGAACAAATACCACAGCTGCCAACTCTAAATCGTGTGTCGGATAGTTCCTCTCATGAACCCTCAGTTGTCTCGAAGCATAAGCTACAACCTGCTTATTCTGCATCAAAACACCACCCAAACCCAACAATGAAGCATCACAGTAAACCTCAAATGGTTCCGACGATCTCGGTAATATCAGAATAGGAGCAGTAGTTAACTTTCTCTTTAAATCTTGAAAACTTTCTTCACACTTTGAGTCCCAAACAAACGCTTGCCCCTTTCTGGTCAACATCGTCAACGGTAATGCCAACTTAGAAAATCCCTCAATGAATTTCCTATAATAACCTGCAAGTCCAAGAAAACTCCTTATCTCAGAAACTGACTTCGGAGCTTCCCACTTAGATACCGCTTCTATCTTAGAAGGATCAACAGCAACACCACCTCTGGAAATCACATGACCAAGAAAACTAACCTCTTCTAACCAAAATTCACACTTAGACAGTTTAGCAAATAACTTCTTTTCTCCCAGAACTCCCAAAACCACTCTCAAATGTTCAGCATGCTCTTCTTCAGATTTCGAATACACCAAAATATCGTCAATAAACACCACAACAAACTGATCTAGGTACGGATGGAAAATCCTATTCATATACTCCATAAATACTCCAGGCGCATTAGTCACACCAAAAGGCATTACAGAATACTCATAATGTCCATACCTTGTTCTGAAAGCAGTCTTCTGAATATCCTCAGTTTTCACACGTATCTGATGATATCCCGACCTCAAATCTATTTTGCTGAACACACTCGCACCAACCAACTGATCCATCAAATCATCAATCCTCGGCAAAGGATACCGATTCTTGATCGTCACTTTATTCAGTTGCCTGTAGTCCACACACAACCTCATAGTACCTTCTTTCTTCTTAACTAATAACACTGGTGCACCCCACGGCGACACACTCGGACGAATAAATTTCTTATCCAACAGATCTTCCAACTGACTCTTCAATTCAGTTAACTCAACAACAGACATACGGTACGGAGCCATCGATATCGGCCTAGTACCAGGTACCAAATCAATCGAGAACTCAACTTCACGCTCTGGTGGTAATTCATTCACTTCTTCAGGAAACACATCAGGAAAATCACACACCACAGCTAGATCGCAAATCGCCAGTTTATCTTTAGCCTCCAAAGTCGCTAGCAGCATAAACAACTCTGCCCCATCTGCTACTGCCTCATTCACCTGCCTTGCAGATAAAAACAAACTCTTTCCTTCCTCAGTCTCAGGAAAGATCACAGTCTTATCAAAACAATTGATATAGACTCGGTTAAACACCAACCAGTTCATACCCAGGATAACATCAATCTGCACTAGTGGAAGACACACTAGGTCCATCCCAAAGTCTCTACCAAAAATACTCAAAGGACAATTTAAACAAACTGAAGTAGTAGTCACTGAACCCTTCGCAGGAGTATCAATCACCATACTTCCATGCATCTCAGATATCTCTAACTTAAGTTTCACAGCACAATCCAAAGATATAAAGGAATGAGTCGCACCTGTGTCAATAATAGCTACAAGAGGAAAGCCATTAATATAACACGTACCTCAGATCAAACGATCATCTGCAGAAGTCTCAGAACCCGATAAAGCAAAGACCTTGCCTCCCGACTGGTTCTCTCTCTTCAGCTTAGGACACTGTGGACTGATATGACCCACCTCTCCACAGTTGAAACAAGTCACAGTCTTCAACCGGCAATCTGCAGCCAAGTGACCACCTTTTCCACACTTGAAACACTTCTTCTCATTACTGGTACACTCATGGATACGATGTCCAGCCTGACCACATCGGAAACACTTAGCAGGGGCACTGGAGTCTCCCCCACTAGGCCTCTTCATCCCACTTTGTCTCTGGAAACCTTTGCCAACTGCATACGGTTTCCCACGATCATTCTGATTCTTGCCTTTCCTATCAACCCTTTGCTGATAGCTTTCCGCTCTGGCCTTGGTATCCTGTTCAAAAATCCTGCAACAGTCAACCAAATCAGAAAACACTCTAATCCACTGATACCCAATAGCCTGCTTGATCTCGGGACGTAACCCGTTCTCAAACTTCACACACTTTGAAAATTCCCCAGTAGCCTCGTTATAGGGAGTGTAATACTTTGACAGCTCTGTGAACTTAGCAGCATACTCAGTAACAGACCGGTTACCCTGCTTCAATTCCAAGAACTCTATCTCTTTCTTTCCTCTGACATCCTCTGGAAAATACTTCCTCAGGAATCTCTCTCTGAACACAGCCCAAGTGATCTCAGCATTCCCAGCAGATTCCAACTCAGTGCGGGTAGCAACCCACCAATCATCTGCTTCTTCTGACAGCATATGCGTACCGAACCTGACCTTCTGGTTATCGGCACACTCAGTCACTCGGAAGATCCTCTCGATCTCCTTCAACCACTTCTGAGCGCCATCTGGATCGTATGCTCCCTTGAACATTGGAGGATTGTTCTTCTGGAATTCACTCAGTTGACGAGCAGTTCCCATTCCCACAACATTCGGATTCCCTCCAAGTACTCCAGCTAGCATACCCAGAGCCTCAGCAATCGCAGCATCATCTCTGCCTCTTCCAGCCATCTCTATTCTGAAAACCCAACAAGCTAAACAATAAGTACTGATAGGGTTACACAACACCTATCCCGTACAGGGGAACAGAATAATTACGACTCGACTCGACCGACTATGCTCTGATACCACTAATGTAACACCCTTCTAAAATACCCCAAATATTTAATTAAAATAGCAACATATAAATCAGAGTAATTATGCAGTTAAGGGTGTCACACAAACAACTTCACACCATTCCTCAAAGTAGATTGTCATGCTCATTTATTTATCAAATAAAACGTTTGCATAGTACGCAGCGGATAGAAATTAAATCAATCATGCGGAACATGTAACACAATTACATGTAAAATTATTCAACAAGGTAAAACATCCCATCCCGATGTTACATCTATCAGAGCATGACCCACTAAGGAGACTACACTAGACTCCAAGCACTAGCTTCTACTCAATCACTGCTCGTTACCTGAAAAATAGTTGTAAGGGTGAGTTCCTCAATCAATATAATGAACATTATAAAATATCATGTCATGTTAAGTAATTTAACACATTAATCACCCTAATCACATCACACATTCAGTAACGGCACATCAATTCAAATATCATACTCAATACCAATACAATTCATGCTCATACTCAATATCAACACAAACCCACGTATAATATTGGAATACATCCATTCATATTATACGCCATACACATATCATGCAATGAGACTCCATGCATGCGGTACCGACTATTTGTGAACATATAGTTCACCTCACCGTCCAAATCCAGGCACGGCTACCAAGCCCACTAGTCCCACTCATTTGAGACCTAGTGACTCACTCACTAATTCCTCACCATGGGAATTAGCTACCACCCCAAGGGCTATGATATGCACGCTAATTCACCTAGCATGCAAACATCAACAACAGTCCAAAATGACTAACTCACTAATTCCTCACCATGGGAATTAGCTACCACCATAAAGGCCACAATATGCATGCTAATCACCTAGCAATGCTAAATCATCAACCACAATTCAAGAATAGACATATGCTCACACTCTAAGCCATAAAACAGTCTATTCACAAATGCACACATAACTGATACATTCACAAGATCATGCATACCATCACACATCAATCAGTATTTTATCACATAAGCATATCAGATCATGCCCAAGAACAACCACAGTATTAGCACACTCTACTAATACCTATACTACTCAAAACAACGGGAAATGATCCCTAATATATCGTACATCAGCTAAATCACATTACTCAGCTGAACAACCAAAAACTGCACAACGACAGCACAGAAAATCACAATCCTGCCCATACGCGTACTGCCTAGTCCCATACGCGTATGGCCCATTTCTCAGCCAAATCCCATACGCGTAACACCATCTCATACGCGTATGCTACGCGTATCACTTCCCCATACGCGTACCAACAGAGACCAAACTACGTTCAAAACATCATCTTCCTCATCCATACGCGTATTGCCTAGTGCCATACGCGTACCAGACCATCTCATACGCGTATTGCCTAGTGCCATACGCGTATGACCAGAAACCAGACTTCCTGATCTGCTATGGCTTTCTCTGCTACGAGATCTATCCAATCCAACCTTCCATAGTCCAATTTTACATATTATTCGTTC
This sequence comes from Lathyrus oleraceus, assembly GCF_024323335.1. Classification (NCBI taxonomy): domain Eukaryota; kingdom Viridiplantae; phylum Streptophyta; class Magnoliopsida; order Fabales; family Fabaceae; genus Lathyrus; species Lathyrus oleraceus. The sequence continues at coordinate 244,958,395 of NC_066579.1, read as the reverse complement.
ATATCTTCTAACACAATTCATACCCTATTCGATTTCACAAAATCTAACATTATTACATCTAATTCCTACGAATTTCCTCCATTTATAATCCAAATTTCATTCATCCAATATTTCACAAATTTCATCATACATCATTCCAATCAGAGGTAAATCAATAGTCTATCACTACCCATTACATGTTATCCCATAATACCCATTAATCGACGATAAACCCCCCTTACCTGAGTTAATTCGGCAAATCCTGCAACTTCAAGTTCTTCCTCTCTTCAACCCTTGTTCTCTGGTTCTCTTTGCCCTTTTTCCACTTTTCTGCCCCTTTTTCCTTTTCACGTGAAAAATAAACCTTTTTACTAAATGGGACCTTTTCTAATTCCAACTTTTATTTCAATAAAATAATAACCCAATAATAATAATTCCAATAATAATCCAATTATTTAATTAAATTAATAAATATGTTATTAACTTAAATTAAATAATTATCTTATTTTATCGGGGTGTTACAGCGACTCTGCTGGGGACACAAAGAGAGGTTACCTTAAAAAAAAAACAAGATCACTTATTTGAATTGTCTGATTTACTTTTAAGGGATTGCTCGGGTATTTTATGCTTGAGTGAAAGATCCTACACCCGGATCTAGTGTACCTTAGGTAAGTAGCAAGAGATCATCGCGACTATCCGGCGTATACTGGAATGGTTAAAATGATAGCTACGGTTAATGTGACACTTTGGATGTCCTGATGTTCCTCATGTTTACTTGAGGAGAAATTTGGCGTCTGCGTGGTGTCATCAAAGCATTAACCAGACCTTTAGAACCCTAATTGACTCATCCTAGCCATTAGAAAATAGTGAGATAACTGACTTCGGTTCCGACTGGGGTTGGTTGAGACTCGATACTACACTCTTTGAGATTGGACTTTAGGGAAGCTTTGGTCAACCACTTGGTGTTGTACTGAAGTGGATTTAAAGGAAGGTCAATGATTGGAGATCCTTTTAGAACCCGGTTACTATTCTAGGACAGGTTGAACCAACCAAACTTCAGTGGGGAGGGTACTTACCTATGGAACTCATGCAAGCCGTAAAACTTAGGAATGATTGTTGTGCGACTTGCTTGTGCTTGTTATTTACTTAACATCATAACATCATAACATCATAACATCATAACATCATGACATCATGACATCATGGCATTGTACTAACCATTTCAAGGACTTTAAACATTGAAAACATTTCATACATTGCATAGTATAACATCACATTGCATAACAGGTACTCTAAAGGGATCAATGTTCTTACGGTTTTCCTCCAAACAGAAAAATGGCTCTCGAACAAACTGTCAAAGATCTCCAAGCTCAGAATGCTCAATTCCAGGAGATGATCTTGAACTTATCCAAGGGGCAGGAGGAACTGAAGGCTCTCTTTCTCAAGAAGAAGAAAGACAGGAAACTTGTGAGTTACATTAACCCGGGGAGAAGGCTCAAAGGATAGGCTGCTGGAGTCAAGATTAGATTTCCGAAGGATCAAGAAGAGGGGATAGATTCAGAAGATAAGAATGCTGATCCTTTCAGCCAGGAGGACGAAGATGAAGATTATGAGAATGAACAACACTCTCCAAAAGATGATAAGTACAAATTGCTGGAAGAACGTATGCTAGCTATGGAGGGTCAGAAGGTGCCCGGTCTGGATTTCGAAAGCTTGGGTCTAGTCTCTGATGTGGTCATTCCTCGCAAATTCAAGATCCCCACGTTCACTAAATACGATGGGGCATCTTGTCCTCAGATGCATCTGAGAGCTTATGTGAGAAAGATTCAGCCGTATACCACTGATAGGAAGCTATGGATCCATTTCTTCCAAGAGAGTCTGTCTGGCACACAGTTGGAGTGGTATTATCATCTCGAGAGCTCTAACATCCACACCTGGACTGATTTAGCGACAACTTTCTACAAGCATTACCAGTATAATTCTGAAATTAGCGCCTACTCGGCTACAGTTGCAGAATATGACTATGGGCTCTAAAGAAAGCTTCAAAGAATATGCTCAAAAATGGAGAGATTTGGCTGGCAGAGTCAAACCCCCCATGACTGATCGAGAATTAGTGGACATGTTCATGAGCACACTGACTGGCCCATTCTACAGCCATCTATTGAGAAGTTCCTCGTCGGGTTTCACTGAACTTATATTAACAGGTGAGCATGTTGAACGCGACATTCGAAGTGGAAAGATACAGGCGGCCACCTCCGATCCTCCGGAGGCTCCTAATGACATCACTGCCCCTCTGCCTAACCATGACGAGACTGTCAATGTTGTGGAAGATGCTGATAACGATTGTGACTTGGATAGTTGGATTTTCCTAACAATTGGTGACGGACTCAATAATTGGAAGGCTGAAGACACTATCCTGATTTCCTTTAGTCAGGAGTAATTGTTATTGCTTATTTTAATGTATTAAATTTTGTTAAAGGTTTTGTCATTTTTATAAGCATATTCACATTCAATAAATCAATGGACCTTTTTGCATTCAAATATTGCGCTCTTTATCTTTCCTGTCATCTTTCAAATAAGCTATGTTTTCTTGCACACACTCACGTAACAAATTTCATATCCATATTCACTTTGGATCCTGTTGATAGTAACTCTGCTACTGTTCATTATGACTTTGAAAATCCGATCTACCAAACCGAGGATGGAAGTGAGGAAGATTGTGAAGTACCTGAAGAGCCTGCCAGACTGGTACTGCAAGAAGAAAAGACTATACAGCCGCATGAGGAATCAAATGAAATCTAGGTACTGAAGTAGACAAGAAAATTACTGAGGAAAAATCAGGAGACAATATGGAATGATGAATGTCAATAAGCTTTTGATAAAATCAAGAAGTATCTCCAAGAACCTCCAATTCTGATGCCACCAGTTGAAGGAAGACCTCTAATCATGTATTTGACCGTGTTAGAAAATTCAATGGGGTGTGTGTTGGGGCAACATGACGAGTCTGGTCGAAAAGAGCATGTCATATACTACTCTAGAAAAAAGTTTACCGACTGTGAAACAAGATACGCAGCTCGAGAAAATTTGCTGCGCTTTGGCTTGGGTTGCTCGCCGACTAAGACAGTATATGTTGAATCATACCACTTTATTGATTTCTAAGATGGATCTTATATACATCTGAGAAACCTGCCCTCTTCGGAAGAACAACAAGATGATTACTGAACTCTGCACGCAGTTCAAAATAAAACATCATAACTCTTCTCTGTACCGGCCGAAGATGAACGGCGCCGTGGAGGCTGCTAATAAGAATATCAAGAAGGTCATATAAAAGATGACAGTAACATACAAAGACTGGCATGAGATGTTACCCTTTGCTCTTCATGGTTATCGCACTTCAGTGTGCACTTCGACAGGGGCAACTCCTTTCTCTTTAGTCTATGGAATGGAAGCCGTCTTACCAGTGGAAGTTCAGATTCCCTCTCTAAGAATCATGAAAGAGGCAGGTTTAGACGAGGATGAATGGATTCAGACTCGACTTGATCAGATAAATTTGATTGATGAAAAGAGACTTGTGGCTGTTTGTCATGGGCAGATATATCAGAAGCGCATGACCCAGGCATTCAACAAAAGGTCAAGAGACGGGTGTATCAAATCGGCGACTTAGTTATCAAGCGTATCATTCTACCACAAAGTGATCCCAGGGGCAAATGGACTCCCACATACGAAGGGCCATTTGTAGTTAAGAAAGTATTCTCTGGGGGAGCCATGATACTTGCTACGATGGATGGTGAAGACGTCCCACATCCCGTGAACGCAGACATTGTCAAAAAATACTACGCATAAAAGAGACCCGCTAGGTCGACGCACCTAGGCAAAAGTAAGGGCATCCCGGCGAACCAAAAGGGTTCGGGAAAAAATTAGGGATAAACATATAAAAATGTACACCCGACAAGTCGAAAACCTGAAAAGGCGGCTTGGGCAAAAAAGGGTATCCTGGTGGACTGAAAACCTGAAAAGGTGGTCCAGGCAAAAATTAGGGAGTAAAAGCGTATGACTATGTCCCATTCTCAGACGACTTCATCCAAGTTCAAGGGACTGAACAAGCCAATCACTTCTATCCGACAGCAGGAGATGAGATGCTTGAAGACATAATGATAGTAGTAGAATTAAAATTAATAGGACTTTTTCTTCATAGCTTTTCTTTGTTGTCTCGACGATTTCCTCTTACTAGGATTTCTGTCTCCTTGTACTCAAATTGCCTGTTTATAGGCCCGCTTTCAAAATCAATACAATGTTATTTCCAAAAAGATGCTTTTGTTTTACTTTTTCTGTTTGGTTTGCATAAACGTCCATTGATTTAATTTGAATTAATATATGAATATGATCGATGTTTACCAAAATGCATGCATAAAATAAAAATAGCGATTACTACAAGACTTCAGGATCGAGGAAAGGTCTAACCGTGCTTTCCAATGAATCTGTTGCCAATTCTATTCCCCAACAAAGCCAGTTATTCCCCAGAAAAATTGGCATCGCTAGACAGACGGGTCATCTCTTCCATCCCCAGCCAGGCTTCTGGTAAATATTTCTACCATCAGACATAAATCAAATACCCCCAGCTGAGAAAGGGTCATCGATACAAATGTCTCCAACCAGAATATTGGGATTTATTTTCCCCTGGAAAAACCTTCCTCATGCATAGTTCATTCATTTCATCATTTCGCAGCATACGCATGCATACAACATTCGCATTTATTTCCGAAAGCATAAAACATCTCATGCATCATGACATAGCATGAAGCTAACTTTATTTTTCAGGCTAATTATCCTCCTGATACAGTCAAAACCAAGGTCTATTCAGACGGACATCTTTATCAATTACATTCAGGATTCAACTACATCTCTCAGATATAATCCATATGAACATTCATTCTGACAAACACTCAGATATCCTCCTAATGGTGGCATCTTTAAGCCCACCCATATATTCATTGCAAATACAACATATACAAATACTATAAGATATAGCCTAGCGTACGGTTCATTCTGATTGAGCTCAACATATGACTCCTTCAACTCAGATACGATCTAACGTACGATCCATTCTGACCTTCAACAACTCCAATACGGTCTAGCGTACGACCCACTTGGACCTTCAAATCCTCAGATACTGCCTAGCATACGGTACATTCCGGGGTGTAGTCTAGCATACGACTACTTTCTTCTTCAGATATAGCCTAACGTACGGCTCATTCTGTAACTCCAATATGGTCTAGCGTACGACCCATTTGGATCTTCAAATCCTCAGATACTGCCTAGCGTACGGTACATTCCGGGGTGTATTCAGGCGTACGACTACTTTCTTCTTCAGATACAGCCTAACGTACGGCTCATTCTGTAACTCCAATACGGTCTAGCGTATGACCCATTTGGATCTTCAAATCCTCAAATACTGCCTAGCGTACGATACATTCCGGGGTGTAGTCTAGCGTACGACTACTTTCTTCTTCAGATACAGCCTAACGTACGGCTCATTCTGTAACTCCAATACGGTCTAGCGTACGACCCATTTGGATCTTCAAATCCTCAGATACTGCCTAGCATACGGTACATTCCGGGGTGTAGTCTAGCGTACGACTACCTTC